>NW_021318580.1:679758-882379 GCF_001605985.2 Dendrobium catenatum | reverse complement strand
GAGGTATATTTGAGTTTAAAAACATATTTAATAAAAGTTATTAAATATGAAGCTCATTAGACTAGGGTTTGTGATTTAACGCATGATGGATGAACCTCAAGGGTGCACTTGGGGCTCATTTTGCTTCCATTGAGAAACCTAGAACAACCCCTAGGAGACTTCATGGGCTTGGGAAGGTCAAATGCAGGAGGCAGCGGACCATGGAAAGACTAGGTGGTTGGCGTTTAGGGGTGTCCAATTCGGGTCAGGGTCGGGTTCGGGTCGAACCCGAACTGACCCGAGTTCAAACGGGTCAACCTACCTGCGACGCTCGGGAGACAAACGGGTCGAAAAAACGAACGCCGGACCGACCCGGGCGTGGTTGCCGGGTTGAACAGACCCAACCCGGTTTGGGGTGGCCGGCGCCGGAACTAACCGCGGCGGCCGACGCGGCGACGCGAGCGCGACGGGCAGAACGCGAGCGCGACAGCGCAGGCGCGGGCACCGCGGGTGCGGGCGCGGTCGGAGGCGGCGGCGCGGTCCGGCGCGGGGCGGTCGGGCGCGGGCAGTCGCGGGCACGCGGCGCGGCGGGGCGCGGTCGGCCGCGGGCAGTCGCGGGCACGCGGGCGCGCTGGGGGCACGCGGGCACCGGGGGCGCGGTCGGCGCGACGGGCAGCGCGGGCGAGCGCGCGGCGGGCAGCGCGGGCAGGCGCGCGGCGGGCAGCGCGCAAGGCAGCGCGGGCAGGCGGGGCGCGCGGCGGGCAGGCGCGGGCGGAGCAGCGGGAAGGAGCGGGATTTGAATTTTTTCCGAATTACACGTGTTGGGGGCGGGTTGAACCCGAGCAACCCGCCGGGGGCGAGGACCGAAGCAGGCGCGGGACGCCGTTTTTATGAAACGGGTCCGATTTCTGGACCCGAGACCCGACCCGTTTTGGAAATCGGGGGCGGGGTTCAACCCGGATTTCCGTCGAGTCCGGGTCGGGTTTTCGTGTCGTCGTCAATATTGACCACCCCGTTAGTTGGAGGAAGCCTTCACTACCGACAACTTGCAACTATTCAATTGAAAGTTGGAAAGTTTAAAATTGTGTCCGAGGCAAAATTTAAAATATTAGTTGGACTAGAGATAGTGAGGAGAGTTTATTACTAAAAGTGTGTGTGATTTGCCCACAGCCCTATAATTAAGTTTCGCCTTGGCCATACGAGGGTGTAAGTTATTATGGAAGCATTGAGCAGAATTTTGCCAAGTGTCCCTTAAAGTGGTTAGAGGGCGAGAAAAGGACAATAGCAAGGAAATCGAGTTGGAAAATTTGTTTTGGCTTCACATAGAGAAGAGGACTACAATAGAGCTATTTTAGGATTAATTTGGTCTTTAAACAAAGTTTAGAATGCTTCTAGGTTATTTTCAAACACATATGGTTGAGTTGGAATGGAGGGAAATGGGTTAGATTAGGATAATTTTAATCAATAATGAGCTTCTTTGACATTTGTTGACTATTTGACCAATCCACTGGTCAAGGAAGCTATGTGGCAGAGGAATTGTCTTGGGGTATTAGTGAGGTGGCTCAGAGGAGGTTTTGAGTAATAGGGTTTAGTGTATTAGCAAAGGAAATTCATAGGTGACATGGTTTGACCATTATATGGTATCTTAACCAAGTTAAATTTACCATGGGCTTGACCCATGGCGGATTAGGAAATATTCAAACCATGCAAAAAAAAAGGATGGAGCTTTGATAAGGGTTTGAATATGATTACATAATTATATGTAGTAAGACAAAGTCGAACCTAAGTTTTGGCCAAGTTAGTCATGTTAACCAAGTCAACTATTTGATTGGGCCATGGGTTGATCAGTCAAATTCAATTTAATCAATGAGTGCTGTTCAGAAGTAATTTGGTGAGTTCAGGAGGTTGGCTCAGAGAATGTTCAGGTAATTTGATGGATTACATGTTTGGATTGAGTTGTTGATGAATTGACAGTGATGATTAAGTTTCATTGAAAGTAATTTAATGAAGCGGTTGATTATCAACTATCGGGTTGGAAATGAGGAAGTTTTAATATAGTTCGGTGTGATGACTTGATATAAAAATGAGGTCAACTTCAAGATTACATTCTTTTTTTTAGTTTTCATAATTTTCTTTTTTTCTTTAGTTTTTTTCAAATACTCCTATTGGCACTATGCAGTTTCCAATAAGGAGCATGACAATAATTGGGGTCAGCTAGTACAGGGGGGGAAAAAACCCCTTCAAAACTAGGGGTTAAAAACACCACCCAAATTTTTTCCCCCTTTATATGCTTTATATATAGCCTGCATAGTCCCTTCATTTATAATTTTTTTTTGCCTGATATTTTATGTTGTTTGTGCATGTCTTAGAAGTGCAAAAAATAGAGTCTTCCCAAAGAAATGGAGCAAGACTGTGGAGTATGAAGCAACTAAAAGCATGATTGTGTGTTGGCTTCCTCTTCAAACATAGATCTAAGGAGATAATCCTCGAGTCGCTTTGTGATGGATTTATGGCCTTTTTTTTTTGTTGCAGATTTTAAAAAGGTGGAATTTCATATTTGTATAATATAATTTGAAATCAAATAAAATAAAGTAGTTTATAATTTCTAGTTTTTAAAAAGGTTCCACCTACCTAATAATTTGTATGAATCGTCGAATGAATAGTTAGTTGCCTCTAGAATAGCGAAGCTTGTCGAAGGTTTTATTTTGCAGAGGCATCTCCATAATCATCTTTATATTTTGTTAGGGTCAATTAAATTCATCGATGGAGAATGAACATACCATATTCTCAAGAAGCGAAAGCACATTTGGATGATTCCATATTTTTTTTTTTTTTTTGAAATTCTGCAAATTGCAGTTAAAAAGAAACTAATTACAAGCTACTTAAGATAACATTCGTTCTTATACAAAGAAAGTAAAGAAGAAAGGAATGTTATTCAAAGAAAAGCTATAGAAAAGAAAACTATCTTCTAAAAACTAAAGTAGCAACATATTAATCTTACAAATTTTCTTATGCACGGCTATCCAAATACATGATCCTCAAGTCACTCAGAGTGTCTTCGAGTTGGTCACAAGCTTTTGACGATTTATCATTACTGTGAGCACTACTATAGCATTCTTAATTGAGTAAACCAAAATTCAATAGCTTATGATTTTTTTGATGATAATAATATTAATATATTTGGAATTTATAAATTTAATAAATTATTTCTTTGTGTATTATTAATAAAAAAGTTGTTTTTAAATTAGAGATAGCTCATCTATTTTGCTGGATAAATTTTTCTTCTTCTCATCTAGATTTTGTAAAAAATGGATGGGACTTCTACATATTGAATATGATTTGCTATGATTGTATAGTCTTAGCTTCCTATAAGATGACAGAAGAATGGCTACCAAAGGTTTTTTTTGGGCGGAAGCAAATCTCTTATCAGTATCACTATTTATAGTTTTGTCTAAGATCGATCCTAAAACTTTCGTCCGATGACGAGGATCATATCCCCATGAATTTTCTCATAGCACGACCCCGAATATCAACATTTGAGAGGATTCTCTTATAGATCAAAATTATTGAATCCTCTCAAACAAGGTCTTCAAGTCACCTAGGTGATTCATTTTTGTCGACGCTTTTGATGATAAGGTCATCTCTATAAACATCTATTGTAATCCAAGATCTCAATCTTATGATTTTGATGATATATATATTATTCGGATTTATACTTTATTTTCTTGGTAATTATTATTGGAAATTTATATTAAGAACACTAACTTTCAGGTACATTCGTAGCACCTGTGTAAATATGGATAGGACTCAAGATATTGAATAGAATAGGTTTATATTTTTGTATTTTAATTAGTTTTATTTTCTAAGCTATGCCTTATCATGAAGTAAATGGCTGTGATTGCAAATTTTGTAACACCGTGTATATCAATACAAACCGGTGGAGGATAATCAATGTTGTGTTAACTGCATGTTGAATGATCGGCCAGGTATGATGCTAGAGTCATACTGTACGACTCTGAGTAATTTGTATTCTGAGGATTAATCTAAAATCATTTAATAATAATCTAAGTTTGTACTATAATATTGTATATAACAAATCGTATAGACGAATAGTAAACTCAAAAAAAATCCCTGCAGCTAATCAACAAATTAATATAATATTTTAAAATTTTAAATTTGAACTATATATTATATAATTAACATTATATTATTTGATATCATTAAAGCTTGCTTAATTAAGTCTCTAATTAGGCAATTGGATTCAAAATTAAATTGATTATTTTTATAATCTAATTAGTACGATGACTGCTTCATAAACAAGATCCATTTTCTCCAAGGATGGTATTAATCACCCAATCGTATGAGATGAAACCCTTCGATGAAACAATTCATAATATATGATCTTGCATCGTACTAGATGATCAGTTCAAGAATTATAATTAATTAGTAACAAACCATTGTTCATCATATAGTACTAATTAGGATAAATTAAACTATCATATTGTACAATCATAAATGATAGAAATTGAAAATTTAGGGTTTTTTTGGAAGCCTTGTATTTAAGCTCTTAATTAGACTTTGAAAAAGTTTTGATTATTAATGAGATTTACTGTGAGAGTGGTTTGAGAGGTTGGACTCCTTAATAGAGCTTTGGAAATTGAGTGAGAGGGAGAAGTGGTGTGAGGGAAATTACACGGTTGTTCCAAGCAAACTTCTACCTAGTTTTTGTCCATGTGACATCATTGATCTTTTGGGTTGCATTGGGGAAGAAAGACTTTAAGGCCAAAGATTGTCAAAGTTCTTTATCTCAGCCAGGATGGTGAAAGGATCTACGTTCTCTGGTTTATCAGAGGGTGAATAAAGATTAAGGTTCTCTGCCTCACTAGGAAAGGGTGGAAAGATTTTGGTACTCTACACACCTGGTTGGTAGAGAAGTTTTGTAAGGCGTCTTTTGCTCTATTATTGGAGCTAAAGGTGTGTCAATAAAATTTAGTGCATACCCAAAGAGGAGGACTTTAGGGAGTGGAATGTTGGTCCAAGTTTTGAGTCAAAACCATTTGTTTGCTAGCTTGTTAAAAAGTGCAGTAATTGGTTTAAATTAATAGTGTTTTTGGGGGAGAGTTGAATGATAATTCTTTTAAATTTTCTTTTTTAAGTTTTATAGATGAACTCTTCATTATGAATAATATACCACCTTGGATGGTGGAAAACATTATTCCCTATTGGGTTTCAGATTAATAAACAATAAATTTTATCATGACTATCATAGTCAAATCAAGAAGGTACTATATGTTGATCCCCGGAAGGATGCAAAATAATATTTGATCCAATTTTAGCTACAAAAATATCTAGTTATATTATCATTTAATTTCATATTTAAGACCTTTGATAAATAATATATCTATAAAGGTGAAGACATATTCACTTATGTGTCCATGGTTTGAGTATGATGATTGAAAATCATATTGATCATAATTTCCCAAAAGAGAATAATTTTCTTTTTCCATTCTATTTAGGAGCTAAGATAGACTGGAGTTTTATTGTTTCTGGGGACTTAAATCTTTCTATGAGAAAAGCCTTCGTAGTTAATTAGACCGGTATGAAGATTAGGCTTCTATGGATACCTTGGTTAAATATATTGGTAAAAAATTTTATTCTTGAATTTTTCTAAGAGTGATATGAGAGTAGATTAGAATTTTCAATTTGGATTAGATCAATTTTTGAACACTTATTTTGGAGGTCCAAAGTATGAGAAGTAGGAATGCATTTGTGATTTTAAAATATTTAGAATGTCTCAATCCTATCCTAGTATTAAGACTTTAAATTTTGAATGGAGAAAAATTTTATTTTATTAAGATGTTGGAAATTAGATTCTCAATATTGGGACTTTATAATTTGGGTTTGACCTGGATCCTAAATCTAATTTGGGCACTAAATAATAGAACCTGAATGTATACTAATGGCATGCAAATAGGGCCTTACTCAAGCCTAGATGGAATAGAGAGGTAATCACCTATGAGCTTTAGAATCATGTACTAGTGAGTATGAAGAGGTAAGGTTTGTTGCTTAAGTTTTGGGAGAATTTAGGGTTGACATCTATTGAAGGTCCCTAAGTGGCCCCTCTACTTATTATATGGTGGGATTTATGCTCCATGTAGTCACAAATTCTTATGTTATTTAATTTATTTCTAATGCAATGCATACTAATATGACTCTGTATGTAAAAATCATATTAAGACTTTAAAATTTTGCATTGAAAAATAGTTTTTTTCTAAAGAATACCACAACACCCCAGCATAGAGACACCCTAGATAAGTTAGGTGTTATGTTATGACCCGTGGGCGGGCAAGGTGCCTAGCCAATAAAGAGAAAGTTAAATATGAATGCATTAGAAACTCCAAAGGCATTCAGGGATTTACTTCTTAGAGAGGCATTTATTTCTATGGAAGCCTAAATTTTTTTATTTAGTTAACCCATAGGTTTCTAATCCTTATTCCAAGAATTTGGATCTGCAAAACTGGACAGAACTCTCCCCAATGATCTCCTTCCTCTTTGATTCTAATTAGCGCATAAAATTCCCTATTTAGTGACTTTCACAACTCTATGAATATCAAAATTATATTTTATAAAAAAACCCAAATACAACATGCATGTTATCCTAAGGCAGTTATATTTAAAACCATCTCGCTAAGCCACTTTTATTGGAAGATTCATTATGCTCATATCTGAGCAAGGCTCAATCACTTGGCCATACTTTTCATTTTAAGTGGGGTCTACATATGGAACACCAATAATTTTAGTTAGTTAATTTTCAAGTTAGCCATTTTTATTTGTCCTGCACCAAGTATGACAACTTGCAGAGATATAAGTTATGCATCTCAAAATCGCTCTTATTATAATTTTCAGAAAATCTAGCTCTCCATTCCAATATCATTCATAAATAATACTCCATTCATATAATCATCACATCATACAAAGGAATCACATAATATAACAACCATCAATGTAGGGAAAATCGTGGTAAAACCCATGAAAATCTATGTCACATTAAAACAAGTATAAAGGAACATCAGTCTAGCCTAAAACTAGGTTGGTTGTCTTAACAAGCCATCTATTAATGTGTCATGAAAAGTTGTTTTAGAGTTTCTTTAATAGTTGAGTTTACGTTTGTTATACGTGCCCAAAGGGAGTTTATCGAGTTTAGAGTATATATTTTTTAGTGAATCATTTTAGGATGTGTTTTAAATCTTGAAGTGTGATTAATTATTAATTTTCCAATGATCCTAAATTTTAATTAGGTGTTTTAGATCCATAAGCCTTGAAAATCGTAATTCATTTGTGTTCTCGCAAAAGAGGAATCTAACATAAGGTGTTGAAAAGCTATAACTATTAAACTGATATGTAATTAACTATTTTGGTTTAAATAATAAATTTCTAATTATACCATGTCGTGAGTTGATGTCACAGCCTCCGTATGGGCTAACTAATAGGTCGCATGTAGACTAGGCTATCACAGAGTAGTAAGTCATTATTATTTAACTAAATTTTTATTGGTTTAAGCTAAATTGTTAATCAATTATTAATATTTATTTAGTATTTTAAAAATAAATTTTAAACTATTTATTTTAAATTAATTATTAAATTTTCTCTAATGTATTAAAATTTAAGTCCAAATTGAGTTCGGGATGGAAATTTTAATTTACTAGATTTAGTATTCAATTAGAGCATTTTGAGCTAATTTTTTTGTATGCTTTGGATTTATTTTGATTTATTACATTTTTTTAAAGTTTTAGGCCTTCTTAAAGAGCTGGTTTTTAACTTTGATTAATTCGACCGAATGAAGTCCAAATTTAAGTAACATTAATAACCTAAGATTCATAATGCACAAGTTTACAATTCCAGAGTTTTGTTTTACCTATATTCAGTATGTGTAGAATTTCCTAAGATTTTTTAAATTATTTAGACAATCTATAATTATTTTTCTAAAGCTGTTCACTAGTGTTTCAGGGTAGTTCCAAAATGGGGTCTGAATCTTTGCTGTCTAACCCTTACACATACAAAACCAACAACAAAAACTATTAAAAAAACTTAAGTTATTTAGAAATTTTATGAATTTTCAAAAATTATGGTTCAATGGACTTATGAACTTTGAATTTAATCATAAAATTCCTAGATCAAATCAAAGATTTAAGAAAATTATTGAAAGGTAAGACAACATGTTCAAAACATTTACCAATTCCAAATTGAGCTCATTTAGCACTGGATTATGAGAAATTAAAGAAAATATGTTTTAAACAATGTTATTTTTACTCAAAATTTAGTGGACAAATATTGTTGAAATTAAAAAAAACTTCTGAGCTCCAAAAACCCCTTACAACGAGCCAAAGAACACTCAATTTGAGATATAGATGTTCTTTTATCTTTTAATGGCAAACGGCATTCTACAAGTGACACGTGGCACGTAAAGGTGAATCGGCAACATGCACAAGACATGTGGCAAGCTGTGGTTCATCCACTTTCCATTTATGTGCATGATCTACGGCTGTCCGATTCCTTGAAGATCAGAAGGATGATCAAAGATTTCCCCACGTCGTCCAACCTTGGGATCACATGCATGATTCGTATTGATGGTTTACGTTCATTCACGTGATATGCGCCATCTAGATCACATAAACGCATAATCAGACAGTTTAAAAACAATGTGATTTTATATAAGTTCAAAAAATAAACCTATAAATTTCATTGCCGCATTTAACTTCCTCGATTCAATTGTCCAATTTAATTAAATTTGAACTTAGTATCTACTTAACCAGATATTTCAATTCCTTGGAGTTTGGAGAGCCCAATGCATTGAGTCTTTTGATTATTTTTTATTTGATCTAAAACTTCAAATGGGCATACTTACTACTAATGGTGCATTTGGGTGTTTATGGGCTTGTTTTTGCTCCTAGAGTAGATCCTACTTCAACTTTTGTAGAAACTCCAAAGAGCTAGTTCTTTACTGTCAAAAGTTTCCTTCAAATCTTTACTTTCTCCATCTATTTCTATCTCTCTCCCTCTCTCGCTTCACCAAAATGGGCTTTGGGAATCTAGGAAATGGTAAGAGCTCTGGAGAGGCTAAGGAAAGAAGTTGGGGGGCTATTAAGATAGCTGAGAGAGTGTTAGATTTTTTGAAAGGTTCTTTTTGCCGCACTTAAATCCTAGTCTTTGTTTTGGATTGTTTTGACACATGTCCAAGGTGGTTGAGAACCAGAGAGAATATGGGGATTGAGATGGTTTTACTTATTTTGGTCTCATGTGAGGGAGGGATCCACCTTTACCCCGTTATGCATGCCAAGGGTTGGCTATTTTGGAGAATCCTGGAGGGAATGGAATTGGTTACAGGTGGCCTGGGTCATTTGACCAATATTTTGACAGCCCATTCCCCCATCTCAACCCATGTTTTTTTTGTTGACTTGTTGACCTGTCAACTAGTCAATGATGACTAGTATGGAGGTTGGGAAGGCCATGCATGATTGTAAAGATTAGATTCCCAATGGATTTGAGCGCCAATGATTGGGAGTCTACATGAGTTTGACCATTCTAAAATGGGTTGAACAAGTTCTAACCAATGATACTTTACCATGAGAATGTCATATATGACATGGGACTGCAATCAAAAAAATTTTTGATGATTTGAATTGGCTTGAAAATGATTAAAGCATTGGATTTAATTTGTTTGGGTATATGGTTAATTTGGTCAAGCGCATGATTAACCTAGCCAAACCAGTCAAATCATGGTTGAGAGTTTGGTTTCAATAAGTTTAAATAATATTTTTGACCAATGGAGGTGATCCCATGTAATTGTGAGGTCTCATTGCATGAAAATGCATGTTTGGGCCCTTAAGGGAATTTTTTATCAACCATTAGTTAACTTGGTCAACCATGTAAATCAAAGACTGGGTTTGTTCATACTCTCTAAATGTATTTAGATTAATTGGTAAGAGTTTTTAAAGGTTGGTTTAAATAAGCCATGTTTGAGGTTTAAATGAAAGAATTATTTTCTCTTTCAAGATTTTGGGGTTTTTGGTGAGACCCATGGCAAACCATGTCACCAAGTTTCACAAAAATTAAGTTTTGTGTTTACATGTCATAAGGAATGATTATAAACATGTTCAAATGTTTTGAGAAGGTCCCAAGGTCAAAATTCCATAAGATGCAAAGACCTAGTGGCATGTGTTGTAAATACTTGAAAGTTTTACAACCTTTGGATTTCAATGAGTTTGGGGTAGTGATCTTGGATTGAACTAAAATTGGAGGGTTGATCCTAGGGAAATACCTAATAATTATGCATTTAAAATTCATGAATTAAGATTATTTGATTTGGTTTTGGAGGTGATTGCAAATCACCCAAAAGGATTATGGGACATAGGCCTCTTTGCCTTAAAATTTGGTTCGAAGTTCTGAATTATAGTTGGTTTGATTTTCAATTGATTGAATTTGATTATCTACCCACATCAATGAAAATCTTTAGGTGTGTTAGTGATTGGAGTGGAAGAGATCAAAGTGTTGGCCACTAGGTGGCCCATTCTGAGGGAATTTGAATTTGGCTTTTAAAATTTTGTTTTGAATTTGGAATTTTGATTTTATTTTATTTAGTTTAACCTCTAATGAAAATGATGTCAAGCCACTATATAATTTGGTGTTTCTAGTTCTACTTTTTTCCAATTTATTTTCGAATACATTTTAAAATTGGTCCATATATAATTTATATTCTTGCAAGTATTTTGGTTTGATGTATTGTTCAGGGTCCTTTATTTCTAGGTTTTGAATTTTGTGCGAAAAAAGAAAAAAATAAATATTTAAATATGATTCTTCACATTTACATATTTCTACAAAATTCCCAGAAAGAGAAAAAATAAATTTATGTTAAACTTTTATAATATTGAACAGTGTTATGTAATTGGTTCTCTCGAGATTTTAAAAAAAGAATATTTTATAGAAAAATTTTAAAGAATCAATTCACCAATCCTTGATTTTCCTTGGTAGTTCAAGTGGTTTGGAAACCCATACTTCCAAAACTTTCAATTAGCATTAGACGCATATTCTCTTGCAATTGTTGTTTAAAAATCGTGAAGTGCTTCCATTCTTAGACTTATAATATCGAACATGAAGATGGCTATGAAATAGAGTCGCTGTATGTTGAGCTTTAGCTTTTAGGCTTGAGTTGCTTCTCATAGCTTGCTTCCCCCGATAGGATAAGGCTCAGTTTTTTTTTTTCTTCAATTTCAATATTGGGGAGCTTAATATAGCTAAGGAAAAAGGCCTAGTTTAGAAGCATGAAATGAGTTCGTTTTGAAATCTATCAAGTAATCAACTAAAGGATTATTCAATTACATGTCCTACATTATGTTTGATGTACTTTTCTTATTTTGTACTAGAATAAAATACAATGTGTAATAAGTTATACAACTCAAAGGAGTATTCAATTACATGTCCAATTATGTTTGATGTATTTTCTTATTGAAAACTGATGAGAGAGAAGAGAGAGCAAGAGAGCAGAGAGACAAAGAGAGAGATAGAAGGAAAGAGAGGTGAAATAAAGGAGAAGAGAAATGAGGTGAGATAGTCGAGAGAAATAGTGGAGAGGCGACGAGAGCTAAGAAAGTGGATTTTGCATTTTTTAATTTGATACTATGAGAGAAGAGGAGCTCGAAAGAAAGATGTGATTTTTCTATTTTTGGTACTATGAGTGTGAGAGAGAGAGAGGAGAGCAGAGGGTGGTTAGGGAGAAGAGAAGAGAGAGGTGGAGATAAGAGGGAGGGAGATGAGATAGAGAGATAGTGAGAGAAAGAGTGAGAAGAGAGAGAACGAGAGATGAGGAGCTAGAAAATGAGGATATGTATTAGTTTTAAATAATAAACTATGGTGTGAGTTGAGTAGGTGTGTTATGTGTGTGTGTTGTATTGAGAGAGAGAGAGAGGTGATATTGGAGAGAACATGAAGTGAGATAGTGAAGTAGAAACAGAGAGCACGAAGCGATGAGAAGGAGAGCTAGAAAGTGAGATATGATTTTTTTAAATTGATTAGTCTGAGTGAGGAGTAGAGAGAGAGAGACACAACGAAGGAGACGGAGAGAAATGAGGTGAGAATGATGAGGAAAGAGGAGAGAGAGAGAGAGGAAGCTAGAAAATGAGCTATGTCATTTTTTTTTTTTATTTGGAAATGCTAAATATAAATTATGGTGGGGTGGTGTGGTATGTATTGTTTGTGGTGTGTGTGTGTGTGGTGTGTGTGTGTGTGAGAGAGAGAGAGGAGAGAGAGAGAGAGAGAACGAGAGAAAGAGAGAGTGGAGAAGCTTTAGAGAGTCGAGATATGTTTTTTCGTATTGGATACTATGGTGTTGTGTGTAGTGTGTTGTGTGTGAGTGTGTGCGTGAGAAGAACAAAGAGAAAGAGAGAGAAGAGCACGCAGACGACGGGAAGAGAGAAGATAGAGAGAAGAAAGTGCAATAGAAGGGGGAGAATGAGGTGAGATAAGTGGAGGAAAGAGTGAGTGAGAGAGAGAGGCAGAGATGTTGAATAGAGGGGAGAGTGAGGTGAGACATTTTGAGATAAAGAGTGATAGAGAGAAGAGTTAGAAAGTCGAGAGTATGTATTATTTATTTGACACAAATGGTGAGAGAGAGAGAAGAGAGAGAGAGAAGAGGGTGAATAGAAGAGAGAGATATGAGTGATGTTATAGTGAGATAAAAATGAGAACTGTAAGAGAGAACCAGTAGGCTATAAAGCATTGGAGGATACTGCAATTTTTATTGAGATACTTAATGGTTAAACAAGTGTGTGTAGTGTGTGTGTAGTGGGTGTGTGTGTGTGTGTGGGTGTGATAGAGAGAGAGAAGAGGTGAGAAATAAGAGAGAGAGACTGATGATTGATGACCTAATGAGAAAAGTTACTTGGAGAGAGAGGTAGGAGAGCTATTAGAATAAGTGATTGAGAGTGGCTTTTTTTACTTATTATATATTTTTAGATAATTTTGGTGTGTATTAGTGTGTGTGGTGTATTGTGTATGAATAGTTGAAGAAAGAGATGAGGTTTAGTAGATTATAAGATGTAGAGAAGAGTTGAGAGTGAGGTATAAATTAAATGGAAATAGTAGATGTATGTGTTGAGTTATATGTGAAGAGAGCACGGAGTGCTTGAGTGTGTATATGCAATTTTATTATAAATTAAATATTAAAATATCTTTATAAACCCCATTGTTCATGTAGTTGCATTCAAGTTTTATTTAAAATTTTAAAGGATTTGGTTAAGACAATCTCGAGTTTGAACCATTCTTTATCTTAGGGTTCAAAGGAACGTTAATATAAACTATACAAAATCTGAGCCATTGATCTTCTAATAAATATCCCAAATCTTATCATTTTATGGGTCATCTAAACTGCATGGCTTTCCTAGTTGTTTGAATCCTCATTTAAAGGCATCACAGCCATTGGTTTCAAACCACAGGAGATCAAACGGTAGTGCAGGGTGCTAACTCATTTAAGTTAAACTCGCCTCGTTAAAAGTCATGCCGCCATTGTTGTTTGATGATTAGCATTAAATGCCGCTATCACATTTTTGATCTACCAACCGTCACGTGACGCGAGTAAAGTAGTAGCCACCGCCATGGTACTTAATTTTTAATGATTGACGGTGTCACAATCATTAGCAATTAATACTCCATCAGCCATTTAATTAATAAAAAACTTTTAAGAATTAATTTTAACACATTAAACTTCAGAAAATCATAATAAATTCATTTTTAAATGCAATTTAATGATTTTAGTTTCAATGGATTCAAAAAAACACCCTCTTATTTTAAATAAAATTTGAACTGATTTGATGGATATATAAACAGCATTTTTTGTTAATTACCCATTAAATATACATTCATTTAATATGCAATTTAGAGGGGATAATTGTGAATGCATTTAGTACCTATTCCGATTTTTCCAACTTAATTTGAAACGTCTTTTAGCTATAAATGATTTTTTTTTATATCCAAGATTTAACATATATTTTAAAAAAAAATTATAAAATGGATTTAGCTTCATTACATACATTTAAAATCTCTATGGAAACATTTAATAGAGCTTGGTCATGGATGAATGGGATTAACCAAATCTGATGCAAAATGTTCGGTTGTTTGAATTTCCAAATGTTTAGGATGTGATTTGATTCTAATATTTAGAAATTTCTTATTTCATATTCTTTTAGTTTTAGGACATCATGATTTTTCTGATTTTTTTGTATACATATATGTTACTAAGAGTTAGTGATATAGATTTGTAAACCTATACAACACTAGTGTCACCTAACAATTAGAACTTTGTCTAGCTAACTTAGGTAATTCATAGGAATTCACACATCCATCCTATAGGGATGAGGACATTAAACATAGAAAGCTTAAAGTCATTACTTCTTAAGTAGTAATACACCTCATTTTGACATTAATTGATCTTAAAAAATATAATCATAATTAACCCTTTAATAAAGGGATGAAACCTTTAAAAATTAATAATAAATCAAATAAAATTCATAAAAATAGAAAATTAACTTCAATCAATTAATTCAATAAAAATTAAAATAAAAAAAAAATTAATTTGATAATATATTTGATTAAAATTTAGTTTTAATCAAACAAATTTGATAATTAATCTTAATTAAATATTAAGGCTTTCTTGTTTGATGCTTAATTCCATCTTGTGGGTGTCTTAACATTAAATTTTAAAGCCTTTAACATATCTAAACCACCCAACTACTTTAGATGGTACTTGTCTCTTTTTGGGAGGGCATCTATATATTTTATGAAGGGATTTTTTAAATATTTAATAACAAATTAAGCTATGCACCATGCCAGCCTCCACTCACGAAAGGCATGCATGGGTGTATAAATTTTTTTCCAACCCTTAATCAAATACTAATAAATTATCAACCTTATACATCATGCTTGACTCCACTTGGACATCATATATATTGGATTGAAAGGTCCCTCTTTCTATTCGTAATAAATTGTAAATTAAAATCCTCTACAGTTTTATGTGATCATCAATCCTATATCGGGGATGATTGCAATTCATTTGTAAAGCCTTCTAGGACTTATAAATTAATAACCCATGCACTTTAGGGAAATTAATTTATAAGTTCTTCATAATTAAATAATCAATTCCAACTCTTAAAATCTAAATAATAAAATCCAAAGATACACAAGGTAAACTTTGATTAAATTCCCCATTTGACCTTTAATAAACAAACATTAAAAATACATGCAATCTAAAACCCAAACTCCTATAGGATATATCAAAGCCACACATCCTCCTTCACACACTTAAATGATTTGCTGAACAACCAACTCTAACCTAAGTTTGGTCGGTGGTGTGAATTGATTGTCGGGTGCTTTGCTTGGAAAGCACCCTTTATTTGTTTACTTACTTTCTGCACTCTGAAAATGTCATATAATTTATTTTTTGTTGGTGCACCAAGGCTCTTTAAGCATTTGGTTATTATGCAACTGTTACACTTTATTACTATATACTAATGCTTTTATTTTCATGTCTTTATTTTTCTACAATAATAAGTAGAATGTACTTAGGAGGTGATGTCTATGTACAAGTGTTTTTAAAAGTAGAATTATATATAGGTCAAGTTGTAAATGATCTAGAGTTGAAAAAGAATAAAAAATACATGTTTATATATGCAAGTGGGGCTCTAAAAATAATATCCTTACCTTTGGGTGATTATCTGTTTTAAAATTCCAAAAATGACTTTGGAACTCGAAGACATTAAGTAGATGTATATAATTCTACATATTTGATAGGCTTAGAACCCATATTTGTTATAGTGGAGCATGACCACCTTTATTTCTTATAGATTCAGAGTCATGTAAATTTCAAAATCAATAAATAAATAAAATTTCCATTTATATGCAACTCTTTTTTTGTTACATTGCATACATGCATTGCATCATATGGGTGGTAGATTGTATTAGTGGGTAGAATTTTCTTAGGCTTTCCTCAGTGTATATGTTCCAAACTTTTTAGAAACACATACTAGTTCTAGGATGATATGCTATTGCGTACGAGATACACAAACACATTTACGCTATCATGCATACATATATGCATTTTATTTTCTATAACATTCGCTGGCCCAGCACACAAGCCTACGGCAACGTAGTGGGGTCATCAATCAAAATGTTTAAAATCAATCAAAGATTTTTATCACAAAAAAAATTCTTCTGACATGGGAGTCGTAACAGTACACAGACAAACAAAAAGGATAAAAAAACTATCAAACAGCAATATTAGACTAAAAAAAAAAAAAACTACCCCACTTCATAGAAAAGGCGAAGCATAAAGAGAGGAGATTGGAAAAGAAAGGAGAGCGAAATTGGAGAAGTCAATATTACTACTGGAGTTGAGATAAAACTTTTCCGAGAAGATACAAAGGTTACCCGTACTTGAAATTAGTGCTCTTTCAAAATGGTGGCTTACCGATCTATAAATGTACAAATAATCTCTCTTCCGGCTGCTTTGCTTCATGCCAACAGCAAAACCTCAAAGCCAGCGTATTTCCGAGTATAAATGATGCATTGGAGCCTGGTGCATGCAAATTTTGCAATGCAGGAAATCCTTCTGCTGCTTATTTACCTTTTTTCCCTAATTCTCTCTTTTCCTGTAGGATCCGTTTGTAAAAATCAAAGCCTGCAACTGAGGTGTCATTGATCATTCTTCCTCATTGGCTAGGGAGGTGAATGAGAATGGTTTAAATTTATAGCCATCACCATGGTAGAACTTGTTCATAAATTCTACCCAATGAAGACGAAGAGCATGAAGGAACGCACTCAATGTTTCCATCATGAGCAATATGAATGCAGTTGCAAATGCAAAAACAGCAAGTCCAACTAACCGTATTATGATGCTTTTGTACCTGTTAAAATATAACAGTAAGATATCACAGAATCCAAGCCTATGATAAAGAGAAGAAAACAAAGTAGGAATTATTCAACAATTGCAAAAAACAATTCCGAATTAGATGCACTTACATTATACTAGTAAAATGATCAAATAAACATAGAAAGATGTATAATTTTAACAACTCAAGGATTTTCATGTTTAAATTTAGAAATATCATAGTAGGAACTGTCAGAGAGCACAAGACAGACAAGAAATGGAAAAGGAAAGCTATATTCATTCATTTCAGCTGTACAGTATATCCCTATTTATAGGAGATAAGAGTTCTTGAACCTAGTGGATGGAGTACAAGTGTATGGCTAAGATGAGGGCAGGCCGTTATGAGTTTGTTGTTTGTAGAGTGTGATCCGTGATCTATTGTACAGCTGTCATTGTTGTATTGGCTTTTACGTCCCCGCAAACTAACGGTGAAGGTTGAATAGTTCGTTTGGTTTGAAGTAGATGATATCTTGGAGTGGAGAGTGGATTTGTTAGGATATCTGCAATTTGATCAATCGTGCAGATTGGTGTAACAAAATTCTCCTTTGTTTCGATGTGATCTCTTATGAAATGGAATCCACATCAATATGTTTGGTTCTGGCATGGAACACCGAATTGTTTGCTAGTGCAATGACAGACATGTTATCACAAAGTAAAATCGTGGGATGATCTTGAGGTTGATTGGAGTCTGCAAGAAGTCGACGAAGCCAAACGACATAAGTTGTAACCGCAGCCAAAGAGCGGTATTCCGCTTCTGTAGAGGGACGTGCCACGGTTTGTTGTTTCTTTACAGTCCAAGAAATGATATTGTCACCTAGAAAATAGAAATAGCCTGAGGTGGAACGTCTTGTATCAAGGTCAGCCGCCCAGTCCGCATCAGAGTTAGCCGTGAGTTGGAGTGAGGAGGAAGAGATGGGAAGAACAAAGTGAAGAGTACATTTTACGTAACGAAGAAGTCGTTTTAGAAGATGATAATGAGAGGAGGGAGCATGCATATGTTGGCATAGTGTGTTGACAGTGAAGGATATGTCCGGGAGAGTAATAGTTAGATATTGTAGCGAACCCGTAATGTGGCGATATGTTGTTGGATTGGAGAAGGAGAGGTCTATTGGATGATCTAGAAGAAATTTAGTAATAGATGGATTGGCTAGAGGGTTGCATGTATCCATGCCTGTTTGTTGAAGAAGGGATGTGGCATAAGAGGTTTGAGATAGATGAAGTTGATTGTTGTGTGAAAGAATTTGAATGCCAAGAAATGTGTTGGGCTGTCCCAGGTGTTTGATAGAGAATAATGGCTTAGAGAGGAGATGATTTTGTGAAGGAGTGAGGAATTATGTCCGGTAAGTAATATATCATCCACATATATAAGAAGTGCTCGAGGAGTTTTGTTTGAAGGTAAAGAGGGTTGGATCAGCCCTGCTTTTAAGAAAACCCAAAGAAAGAAGATGAGTAGAAAAAGTATGAAACCATTGTCTTGGAGCCTGTTTTAGGCCATAGAGGGATTTTTGAAGAAGGCAAACATGATGGGTAAAAGTGTGATCCTCAAACCCGCAGGGTTGTTTCATGTATATGATATCCGGAAAAGAGCCATGACGAAATGCGTTCGCTACATCCAGTTGATGCATGGGCCAGTTATGAGTGACGGCAATGAGCAGAACTCTGATTGAAGGGAATTTTGCTACTAGACAAATTGTCTCAGTGTAATTGAGACCATATTCTTGATGGTTTTCTTGTGCCACCAGCTTAGCTTTGTGACGAGCTATGGAACCATCGGTATTTCTTTTTGTTTTGAATGTCCAACGATAGCAAAGTATATGTTGGTTAGTGGGTCGAGGGACAAGAAGCCATGTGCCTTGTTGTTGAAGCGCAAGAAATTCAAAGGCCATAGCATCGTGCCAATGGGAATATTTTGAGGCTTTGACATAGGTGGTAGGATCAGTTGTGAGTGAGGAATGGAGGTTTAGTATTTGACGAGGTTTGAGGTTGCCGGTTTGTAGTCTGGTTACCATGGGATGAGTGGAGTTTGTATGTGGTTGAGGAGGTTGAAGATGTGGTGGGGATGCGTTGGCAGTAGGTTGTGGAGAAGTTGAGGATGTTTCAGGAGATTGCGAAGAGGTTTGTGGGGTTGAAGGCTGTGAGGTAGGGGTCACAGTGTTGGTATTTGTTGTGGACGTTGGTAAAAAGGAGATTGGGGTTTATGGTGTTGCCCACGGCTAGTGTAGTTGTGGTGATGGGTTTGTGGGAGAACGGGAAACAATTTTCATCAAAAGAAACATGTCTAGAAATGTAGACTTTGTTTGTAGTGGGATCAAGGCATTGATAACCTTTGTGTGATTGAGCATATCCAATGAAAACACATTGTATGGATTTCGGCGAGAGTTTTTGTCTAGTTTGGGAAGGAAGAAAGGGATAGCACGCACACCCAAAAATTCTTAGGTGATCATAATGCAGAGATTTGTTGCATAAGATTTGATATGGTGAGATATTGGAGATAGTAGGAGACAACATTAGATTGATAAGGTAAACGACTGTAAGGAGAGTATCAAGCCATAGGGGATAAGGAAGATGAGCAGTATGGAGTAGAGTTCTTGTAGTATCAAGAATATGATGATATTTCCTCTCAGTAAGGCCGTTTTATTCGGGAGTATAGGGGCAGCTGATTTGATGTTGTATGATGTTTGTTTGTAGATAGTTTCGTAGGTTTGAGTTGACATATTCTTTACCACCATCACTACGTAGACATTTTATTTTAAATGAGAATTGTTTTTCAATGGTGGTATGAAACTTGATGAATGTGGAGAACACTTCAGATTATGCATTAAGGGATAAACCCACGTAAAACGAGACGAGTCATCAATAAAGGATATATAGTATTTGTAACCTTGCATTGATGAAAAAGGGGCTGGAGCCCATACATTTGTGTGAACAAGATCAAACGGCTTGTAGCTATGATTTTGAGGTGTTTTGAGGTCTTACATGATAAACAAAAAGAAAGTGAAGTAGGGATAGCTAAAGATTTATTCGACTTTGAGATAGTTGCCATAGTATGTTGATGTGGGTGTTCCAGACGATGGGCCAATGGAGTGATGCTCGAATGTTTGTTGAGAGAGCGGTCTTTTGAGGATGACGTTCAGATCTTGGTGAGATGAAATAGAACCCATCATGACACGAACCGGAGAGAAGAACTGAATTGTTCGTCCTATCCTTGATTTGAAAGCCGGATGCATAAAAAAGAATTCAAAGATTATTATCTTGAGCTAATTTTGGACACTGAAAGAAGATTATAGGAAAGTTGCGGTAGATGAAAAAGATTGCATAAAAAGAGTTTACGCGAAGGAGTCGGTAGAAGGCCGGGACCGAAATGAGCTATGGGAAGATGACAGCCATATCCAATAGTGACTGAGTCGTTACCTTAATAATCTGAAGGCTGAAAGATGTTCTCTATGCTGTGGGTAAGGTGAGATGAAGCGTCTGTGTCCAGAATCCAGTCCGCATTGGATTGGGTCGAGGGGGCTGCAAGAGCTGTCAGCTGGTTGGAAGGAGTAGGGTACTGTAGATTGAGTCGATGCCAACACGAATTGGTTGGATGCCCTCTTTTGTCGCAAATTTGATAGATTATTGTAGCAGTTGAAGGATCAGTCAATAGTCTTGGAGAGGAGGGGCGATTATGTCTGCCGTGATTTGAGTTGTAAGAAGAACGTCCACGGCCACGTCCTCTGCAGCGATACAAATAGAGTGCCATGTTCGGATTTGGAGTTGCAGCTTCCTTGGTAGATTCTGTTAAGATGTTTATTTCCTCACTCAAAAGAAGTGAGTATATGTCTTCCACACTGATCCGAGATAGAGTAGTGCGAATCGACATCTTAAACGCCTGATATGACGACGGTAGACCATTTAAGGTGTAAAGAAGTATCTTTGGGATGTATAGTTGTGCCTGTCTCAGCTATGCTGTCAACCAACTTCTTGATGGTGGTGAGGTATTGAAGCATGATAGATTGCCCCATTGAAATATTGTGCAACTCATTTTTGAGCTGAATTACCCTTGAACGGTTTGTTGCATGAAGGCGATGTTCTAGAGTTGTCCATATGTCGGCACAAGAGTCAAGATGAAGAACATACGGGAGAATGGATGGAGAAAGGGTTGAGCACAACGCCGCTGGTAGGTTCTGATCTATGAGCGTCCAGTGGGTGAAACGTCTGTTTGGCGTGGAGACACCGTCGGGTTGCTCGTCGAGACCGGGGGGAGGGGTAGCAGCGACTGATGGATCCAAGAACGAGGCGAAGTTGTTTGCTCTAAACAACTTAAGAATATGAGATTTCCATTAGGGATAGTTATCGCCGATGAGAGTAACTGGAACAATATTCTTGATGTTGGAGATCAAGAATTTTAAGGAGGGGATGGTGATGTTGTCTTGAGCGTCTTCGCCAATATGGGAGGAAGGAGATGAATCCATTGAGTTTTGCAAAATATTTAGAAAGAAACAGGGAGGGGCTGCAAGCCAAGATGAGGCTCTGACCATGTCAAAGAGCACAAGACAGACAAGAAATGGAAAAGGAAAGCTATTTTCATTCATTTCAGCTGTGCAGTATATCCCTATTTATAGGAGATAAAGAGTTCTTGAACCTAGTGGATGAAGTACAAGTGTATGTCTAAGATGAGGGCAGGCCGTTATGATTTTGTTGTTTGTAGAGTGTGATCCGTGAGCTGTTGTACAGCTGTCATCGTTGTATTGGCTTTTAGGAACAAAAAGTGCAATATATACTGATCAAAATATTCGACATGACATCCCTGAAATCATATTTTGAAAAAACGCATAGTAAGATAACCACTTTGGTAAACACTAAAGAACTACATATTGATTCCAAGTTTCTAGCCTTGATATCACATTTTAAAAATATAACTTCAATTTTTATATAACTCCAATCAGATGACTTTCAAGTCTTTTTGAAATCTCACAAGGATGGATAAACACATGAACAAGCTTACTCAGATCACGAATTTAATATTTAAAGAGTTCCTATAGTTTGTGATTAGTTTGGCAGATCCAGTAGTTCAGATTGTCTTGTTTGATCAAGATTTATGCAGATCAGTCTTAGAGTTCCTAAACTGAAAACAGTAAAAATCTGAAAACCTTGCTTTTAGAGAAGGTGCTCAAATGAAAAAATGAGTTGAGATCGTGCATAATCCAAATTAGTGACTTAAATGATGAAGTTTTCAGGAAGAAAGCTATTGATACAAATAGAGAAGCAGGGGTTGATTAAGTTGCGTTGTCCTACAAATTTAAGAAAAACAATTGGAGGGCATGCTCCTTTCAGTTGCTATTGGAAATATGAAATACAAAATAATTAAAAACTAAACATGGCAAATGTCCTTTCTAAATGCAATAGACAATAGAGAAGCATGGAATTTTTCTATTGATTCCCTAAAATTAAAAACGGGACAATTCTAGCAAGGCCAACTAGATTGACAATAGAGAGAAAGAAATACAAAACATTTTTAGTGAAACATCAATGCAAATGCTCTCATTCCTGCAATTTCCTTGCACTAGTTTTGGGACCATTCAAGCAAGGTTGTCAAACTACGCACAAAAAGGACGAAAATAGCAAATCAAGCAGCGCACGGGTTGGCGGGACACATCACTTAAATGATCAAATGACCTCCGAATGCCAAACGGATAGCGACATCGCGATCAAAATATCAAATTCTGCTAGGTCGAGACCCCTCACAGTTGAGTCGGATTAGATCGATCAAAAGGGATGACAAACACCCGAAATTAAAACATGACGCTGGACAAATGACGTCCGATTGCAAAACAAACTGTGACGTTGCGACCAGAATGTCGTCAACATTCAGAATATACATTTATAAAATGCCCCCGCACATGCGTTATAATATAGGAGTCGACAAGGTTCAAAAAAATAATTATAAAATGCACCGGCACATGCACTATAATATATACACACATAGGTACACAAAAGGGCATGTGTAATCACACACCGCGTCGGCCCCAGTGAGTGTGTTTTGGATATACACATGACATATAGGGATGCTGCGCAGGTCAATAAATGAACGTAATTCGAGCCCGATCCTTCTATATAAACAGATATGAGTTGATGCGGCTCGTCGACGCGGCTCAAATTATCAAACAGATATACGGTGAAGGTGTTGATCGGAATATCTATTTTATACATTCATATAAGGCTTTCAAGGCCTTTGTTAAAAGAAATTAATTAAAAAAATATAAAGCTTATGTACCCGATCCTCTATCAACAAGCAGATAGAGTCGACAAGATCCAATCAATGAAATTCTTAAAATGACCCCAATAAATACCCCGATGATGGCCAATTTTATACGTTCATATAAGGCCTTCAAGGCCTTTGTTAAAAGAAATTAATTAAAAAAATATAAAGCTTATGTACCCGATCCTCTATCAACAAGCAGATAGAGTCGACAAGATCCAATCAATGAAATTCTTAAAATGACCCCAATAAATACCCCGATGATGGCCATGTTGAATGCAAATCTCAACCGGAGGGGTTAATTTTAAATATTTCAAAATAACCTCAAATTTCCACCAAATTCAAATATTTTCAAGTGACATCAAAATCACCCCGATGATGACCATGTTAAACGCAGATCTCAATCAGAGAGGTTAATTCCAATATCCAAAATGCCACTCAAATACCCACCAAAATAAAAGAATCCCAAAATTTAAAATTCAAAAATCCGAAACTCTAAGATATTTAAAATTGAAAAATATCCATTCAAACACTTAAAGATAAATTCATCAATCATCTGCAACAGTTTGTAGAATGGACAAATTTGATTTTACTCAAGCTCACATAGAGCTAATGCCAAGTCGAAAATATCATTATGATCCATTTAAAAAATCTCCTTCTAATAAGAATGTGGTATGTTTCCCGTAACCGGCAGTTTTGCTGCCAAATGGCACCGTAAGATAAATGATTATGACCCATGCCCTCTGAACTGAGTGATTTTGCTGTCAAATGGCAACACGAGATAACAGTTATGGCAAGAGCTAATACGTTCCTTAGTGACATCAAATCCTTAAGATATGAATCAATAGGATATGATCGATAGGGCACAAAGCCCTTTGTTAGCTAAGGTGGATCCAAATTTATCCCCTTATATAAATATCTATCCCAGGTTTACAAGGTACCCTTGGACGAAGCAACCCATAGCTGGTGAGAAAGATCTTTCTGTCAAGTTGGGTTGACTACCTCCTCTGACTAAATAGAATAGGGACCAGAATGACCCGGGACGACGGAACCATGGGATCTTGATCAGGTCCATCATCCATTCACCCACCATCCGCTTTAAGTGCAAGATGGTGAAACTCCCAATTTTAAATATCAAATCTTGCAACCTTCCAAAACTTCAACCCATGTTGCTACTATATGCTAGATAACACGTATCTCTACGTATCTGATCGACTACTAGCTTTAATAGAAAGTTCTCTCTCGTTACCAGGAGGGCAATTAACTATAGGGGCTTGCGAAAACTAGAACTAAGATCATAAAGTCCTTGCAAAATGAGGGCGAAATCTCTGGGTAGTGTCTTATCTACTGTTGGAGAATTTATGCCATCTTCAAACATATTACCTATTTTATGATCAAGTACGACATAAGAAGGATGATATTTACACATAAGGATAAAAATATTATTTCCTTATGAACTCAAAAATAAAATTTACAATTTAATAGAGATTCCTCCATTCAATGTTTGATTGAATGGGGTTTATTTTATTTTGGATACAAATGTCCCATAAGGGCAAGCCCTTATGGTTAATTATATCTTAAGCTTTGGTGATTGAGAAGACTTTTGATTAAATTAGTGATTTTCTTGCTTTTGAAAGTCATTTAGATATTGACTAAATTTGATTTTCAAAATCTATGAAAAGCTTGTTTAAAGAATTTTGGTCTTTAAAAATTTCAAGGAATAAGGGATCAACTTGAAATCAGATTTCTTAAAATAAGGGCCAAAGGAAAGAAGTGTAGGAGTATTTGATTCTGAGGGAAACTCAGAGGTACTCAAACTATCTTATATTGGGCTTTACATTTTTAGAAATCCAATTTTTTTAAGTTGATATTTTTATTAAAAGTTTGGAGCTTATATTCCAATAACAAATATTAGAGAAACTTCCAGAAAAGTGAGAACTTGTATAGTGATGAGAATCAACCATTAGCTCAGATCCTAAAACTAAGATGAAGACCATTGAGAGGTAGTACCTCGAACTTAAGTCTAACATAATACAAAAGGGACTTACAAACTATACCTCACATGAGGCATAGGCAGCCTGACCCTTGGATTTATTGTCCTACTTTGAAAGGGCTACCAATTAAACTAGCCTAATCGCTTTTCAAAACTATGATTTCGGCTTCAATGTATATGAAGAGTAGGGAGGCTATTTTACTTAGAAAGTAGGGCTTATAGTTTAGCTTTGAGATCAAGATGCCTAATTATGATGGTATTCATATGTTGACTCACAAAGAAAATAAACTTTTTATAATCTAATCATTAAGTGAGAGCTTTCTACATGTGAAACATTTGAGCTATGCATGATTCTTTTAAGTTTGGAAATTTTGACTCCTTAAAAGAAAGTCATACGATTTTTCTTTTGTTAAAAAAAATGTGAAGCCTAAATTGGTTTTAGATTGTTTACATTTTAATGGGTAGAAAATTTATTTTATCCTAAGAGTCTATCATATCAAAAGTTCATGCCACCCCCAAGCAAAACAAGGAAAGAAACCTAAAAAAATATGTATTTATATTGTGCACTTAGTAAACAATCAATATATGCTTGAAAGTATAAATTTAATTAAGACAAAAATGTAAATAATGTCTAATTATTACAATCAGGTTTGGCAGCCGAGTTGTTTGCCATTATAAAACCCAATCAAATTTATTACAGACTCTATTGGCAGGGCGTCTTCACGCTTTTGACTTCTAAATGAACATTGGGCTTCACCTTCAATAGGTACATCCTGCTAGTCCACTTCCTTCTTTTAGCCCAAACCCCATAAGTTTGATACAACTACTAACTCTATCAAATATATGTAAAAATAGAAAAGACCCAAAGTTACAAACCAGAGTCAAAAAAGCAATTCATATAACGAATATATCACATTTAGAATTTTGTTTAGCGCTTGAAGTTCTAAACACCTGCTTCTACCATATTGACCACATCCATTGGAGGTTTTTAAGCGATGCTTGCCATGTAAGAAGTTTATTATTTATGATTTATAGCACCCCCATTTGGACATGACTACATGCAATAAAAACATGAATATTTTTATACTAACCACTTAAGGGCAAGTGCCCACAATGTAGATAATCCAATAGGCAATCACACCACAACATCAAACACATGCGCAAAAAAAAATCCTAATCCTATCATACCTAAAGGGCTGTGCACTTAAGTGTAAGGCTTGTGTGGCATGTCACACTAAGGGTGTTTCACTTAGAGTTTGGATTTAAGGGAAATGTGTCCAATACTATTTTTGAACTAACTATTGGAAGAATTTTCCTTAGCTTTTGGAGCTAGGGAGATGAAATATAGGAATCTAACATTTAGCTTTTGAGCTGAATGTTAGATAACTCCCTGGCTTGTGGAGCTAAAGAGGGGGGAAATCTCCTACAACTTTAGGGTTAGAGGAGAAGCAGGAAACCTATAGCTTTTGGGGCTAGGGTAGGATATCTTCTAAGGTTTTTTTGAAACCAATAGAAGGGAAGATTAGTAGCTTTGATGCTACAAATCAAAAGAATGTCTCATTGAATTTTTGTATTAAGGAGTTGGTTTCATTTGCTTAATTTGGATTAGACAAACAAAGATGAGTCACTAATTAATTTTGGTTCAATAGGTGAGAAATATTTGTAACTTTAAGGCTACAAATCAAGAGGAATTATCAAAGAACTTTTATGTTCAATGATGTGTATTCAGTTTGCTATATTTAGATTAAGCAAACATAAGAGAGTGATGTGTAGATTTGGACTACACATCAAAGATTCATTGGACTTTTGACTATCCAAATAGAGGAACTCGTTCACAAAGCTAGGATTTTGACTCCTTTGCTTGACATGTAATTATTTGTTGAGTTTGATTCAATAAATAAATGATTTGGATTGAACTATTTATTGATTTTGATTCAACAAATAGGTGATTTGTCATATGTTTAATTCACTCAACATGGGTTGAATGAATAAGAGTTTCATATAATTGTTGGGTTGTAGAAAGAGGTTTGTAGAAAAGAATAGAGAGATGCAATTTAGATATTGCAAATTAATGAAAATTCCTTGAATATTTGTTGTTCAAAGAGGAAAATGCATTCTCCTAATTTGAGTTTAGGAAAATGATGGGATTTCCTACAACTTTTGACTTGTAAGAGTGAGGGAAGGAACATGCAACTTGTGGGTTGCAAATCCATAAATGTTCCTTAAACATTTTGATGTTTAAAGAGAAATATTCAATTGTCTAATTTAAGGCTAGGCAAATGAGGAGGAATTTAGAGGTTTCCTACAATTTAAGCTTGTAAAAAAAGAAGTGGTCAAAAATACAACTTAGAGATTGTAAATAGAGGAGTTTCCTTGAACATTTGGTATCCAAAGAAAGGGATTTTTATTCATATAATTTATTTAGGTAAATGAGATGATTTTCCTACAACTCTTGAGTTGTAAAAAGGAGAAGCCACAAGCAACTTATGGGTTGCAAGTTGAGGAAAATCCCTTGAACACCAAGTGTTCAAGGAGAAGATATAGTTCACTTAGTTAGGGTTGAGTGAATGGAGAAGAGGGACTTGGATTTGAATCCTAAGTCTAAGAGATTATTCATTGATTTTGTGTTCCAACGAATAGATGATTTGATAAACTCCCTACAACTTTGGGGTTGAAGAAAAGAGATGTAACTTGAAAGTTACAAAATTTTATGAATATTCTTTGAATATTTGGTATTCAAAGAGAAAGGATCATTCACCTAATTTAGGTTAAATGAATGAAGAAGAAAGACTAGGATTTAGGTCCTAAGTTTAAGCAGGATGTTCAATTGTTAACCTTACTTTCAAACAAATTGAAATAAAGAACTTAGAGGAAAAATTCTTTAGACATTTGGCATCCAAAGATGAATATACATTTGCCTAAATCGAGTCTAGGCAAATGAGGGAAAAATTCATATATTGATTTCTTGCTCCAACAAATGGGATGAGGGAAATCAGAATTTGCTAGTTTAAGAACTTACGAAATGATGTATTTAGGATTTAGAGAATTCCATAACGCAATACTGTGGGCTCCGAAAATTCGGCCCCGGCCTCCACTCGCTTTTCTTATTCGGCGAGGGAGTTTTAAATGAATAAGTTCCGAGGTAAATTTTGGAAGGCAGATGGGTTTGTAGATAAGACACTACCCAGAGATTTCGCCCTCATTTTGAATGATGTATTTAGGATTTAGAGAATTCCATAACGCAATACATGATGAAGATGGGCGCTAGCTCCTAAGATAGACTATGAGTCATGCAATGAAGTATTTGAAGCCGTGAAGAAGTTTCAAAGGTCATGCATGAAAGGGGAAGATAATTGTTTGTTTGTTTTTTTTTTCTTAAGATAATTGTTTGTTCATTTTGTCTCAACAAACAAGAGGTGAATTACTTAGAATTTGTTTCCAAGGTCCAACAACCATGTAATGATATTGGTTAGAGCCTTTGGAGGCTCCAAATTATCATGCATGAGATGATATGTGTTGGTTGAAACCAATAAGAGATAAAAGAACTTGGGAGTTGGTTCCAAGTTTCAAATGATTCATGCACTATAACACTTGGAGCTTTGAGAATGCTCCAGACATTATGCATGAAAAAGGATTTTAATTTGTTAATTTCATGTCTTAACACATAAAAGTTTGGACTTAGGATTTGGCCCTAAGATCTTGAAGATTCATGTGATAAAATAATTTAGAGCTTTGAGGGTGCTCCAAAATATTACACATGAAGGAGATATTTGTTGGTTTTATGCTCCAATAAACAAGATGGAAGAACATGAAAGTTGGTTCCAAGTTTTAAAGAATTCATGCAATGATTTGTTTGAAGCTTTGAGTTGCACCAAATGTCATGCATAAGAGATATAATTTATAGTTTTGGAACTACAAATCAAGAGGCAATCATCAAGTTTTGTACTCAATGATGAAAGATCATCTACCTATGCAGGTTAGACAAATGAGATAGGCTAAGATTAGAATTCTAAGCTGTTGGCTCCGAAAATTCGGCCCCGGCCTCCGCCCGCACTATGATGTTCTTTTCTTTTGGAGAGGGAGTTTTAACGAAATAAGTTCCGGGGTAAATTTTGGTAGGCAGATGTGTTTGTAGATAAGACACTACCCAGAGATTTCGCCCTCATTTTTCGAGGACTTTATGATCTGAGTTTTGGTTTCCTATAGGTGCAAGCCCCTATAGTTAATTACCCCTCTCGATCACAAGAGAGAACTTTCGATTAAGGCTAGTTGTCGATCAGATACGTAGAGAATACATGTTATCTGACATATAGTAGCAGCAATAGACATATGCATGTTTTGAGAATTTGGAAAAAGTTTGAATGGTTGGAAGATTTTGATATTTAAAATAGAAATTACACAATCTTCCACTTAAAGCGGATGGTGGGGGAATGTATGATAGACCCAATCAAGATCCCATGGTTCCGTCGTCCCGGGCCATCGTGGTCCTGGTCTACTTAGTCAGAGAAGGTAGTCGACCCAACCTGACAGAAGGATCCTTGTCGGCAGCCATGGGTTGCTTCGTCCAAGGATACCTTGTAGACCTGGGTTGAATGTTTGTCTAAGGGGACAAATTTGAATCCACCTTAGCTAACAGAGGGCTTTGTGCCCTATTGATTCATATCTCAAGGATTTGATGCCATTAAGGAGCGTATTGGCTCAGGCCATAACTGGTATTTCGTGGTGCCATTTGGCGGCAAAATCACTCGATTCAGAAGGCTCCGGGTCATAACCATTTATCCTGCGGTACCATTTGGCGGCAAAACCTCCGGTTAGATGACACGTACCACGTCTTTATTGGCAGGAGATTGTTTGAGAATTAATACTAGTGATATTTTCAACTAGGCATTTGGCTCCTTGTGAGCTGAAGTACATATTAATTTGTCTACCCCGACAAACTGTTGCGGAGGGTGGATGAATTTTGCTTTGAGTGATTGATAGTATTGTTTCGATTTTAAATATTTTGTATTTTGGGAATTTCTAGTGTTTTGGATTTTCATGGGTATTTGGATGGAATTTTGAGTACTTGGAATACACCCCTCCGGTTGAGATTTATTGTTCAACACGGTCATCATCGGTGTGTTTGGGGGCATTTTCATTTGTAGCTTGAACTTTGTCGACTCTGTCTGACTGTCGACAGAGGATTGGGTTTTATAGGCTTTATGCCTTTGTTAGTGAATTCTATTGGTTTTAGGTTTTGAAGGCCTAATATGAATGTATTAAAACAAATACACTGGTCGCCACAACCGTGTATTTGTTTGAAGGTTCAAACCCTGTCGACTCCTATTGATCCGTATAAAAGGATTGGGTTCAAACTTGAATTCACTTATCGACCCGCGCAGCATCCCTAGACGTCATGTGTGTATCAATAACACGCTCGCCGGAGCCCATGTGGGTGTTTGTGAACATTTTATAATTATACCCCGTCGAGTCCTTTTTGCTTGCTTAGGAGGATAGGGCTCAAATTTACTGACCCACGCAGCATCCCTAGATGCCACGTGTGTACCAATAACACGCTCGCCGGGGCCCATGCGGGCTTTATGATTGCTTTTACCCCTTTTAGTGTACCTATGTGTATACAAACTACGGTGCACATGTATGGGTACTTTGAAAGTATTTGTAGACGTCTTTTATCCACTTGCATAGAAGTCGCGGATCCAGTGGCGTGGCGTAGCAGCTTGAGGATTGAGTTGTTCACTGCTTGGTACAGGTAGACTGTCGTGTACTACTCGTTGCTTTTTGCAGGTGGATCGTAGTGCACTAACTAATCTCCTGCCTTTAATTTCAAAACCATTTGCATTCTGAATCCTTCTGCGAATTCTTTGTGAATACTCAGATGTATGCACCAATTTACAATACCTACCCTTTAACAGTCCTGATCAGAAACTAGGAAGATCTTTATCGGGTAAGGAGATGCCCTTCTCACTCGCTAAGATGTTATCTCTTGAATATATTTCTCAGCTTAGTGGAGCCTTCATGAGGATGGAGCAAGGGGTAGTTTTGATGCGACCAATCAAGCATATGGAATAAATAGGAAAAGCCCCAACCAGGAAGCAAATGGGTAATGCCACTACTTATACTCTCAATATTGCTACTAAGAATAACATCTTCTTTTACCAGCATCAAAAGTTTCTTTTCTCTTATTATTAAGCACCTTCAGAGCATCAACCTTCTTTGTCATAATCATGCCGGTCTTGATATGCTTGTATGTATCCACCCCAAATCTTTGTTAAGGAAAATCATTTTATCATCCTTGTAAAACAAAGTCTCCAATGCCAAATCATGTCTCTTTCAATCTTCTTATTGCTTGGAAATGACCTCCTTCCTTGTACAGATGAACTTCGGTACTCGTATAAGCGTCATGTTCATGTTCATTATCATATGCGGGCAAGTCACACTTCCTTGAAATATTGTTATTCTTATACAGCAGACATTTGAACATGACAATCTTTCAATATTGATCGAAAACCTGGTGTTGCTAATTACATGTCTTCATCTGATCATTGATCGTGAGTGAATATTGTTAAGAATCATGAGCTTTCATTGTCTCCAATTATCTTCAATCGATGGAGAACATGGTTGAGGTAGATTGTTCATGTTCATGACATACCTCATTTTTTTATCCAATCAATTGCCACTTAAGACTGAGTTATGCTCGGTATTATAGATCCATTATGATGCTCTAAAGTCATCATATGATGGCTTTGCAATCAAGCCATTCATCCAAAATCTTATGTTTTCTTACAGAAAAAAACTACCTTCATCATTTCTTTATTCTCAAAAGTGATTTGCAATTCATATGATGAATTTGATAGCTTAATATCTTTATTTCAATTATAATGATCCTTACAATTTAATTATTGTTATTTGAAATTTTAAGGCTAGCAAATCATTCATGCCATGTCTTTGTAACCACATCATATCCTCCACAATCCTTTATCACTTAGAAGTGATATTATGCTTACAAGAGGGATTGCAACATGTATGATTATTCCACATAAGTCCTTTCACTTGATTATGAACAAATTATAGTCATTGAGATTTTAACATAAATCTTTTGTTGTTCTTCGAGTTCAAACAATGTTGAGTTCAAGTCTTATGTGAGTATTCTATAGTCCAACTCAAATATTTCAAATGTTCAAGTCATGCCATTGTTCATCTTGCAAGTTCAAATATGAGTTCAAATTGAGTTCCTTGTGGTCTTCTTGAGTCTAAACTCAGTTCAAATTCAAGTCTTTTATGGTTTGTTCAAGTAGCAAGTTCAAACTCTTCTTGCTTGAGTTTAGTTTAAGTCATTTGCTCATTTGATTATAATCATATTAAGCTCCTTTTATTTGTTCATTTAAGTCCAAAGCATGTCTTCACTTGTTCAAAATTTGTTCAAGTCCTTGTCTTATTTCAAACAAAATTTCGGCAGCCTCCCGACATCTCCCCTGTTTAGGGGAAAAACCAAGAGGCCGCCTACCCGCCACGTCAATAAAGGCGTGCACGGTTGGTGTTTGTGAGACACCACGGCGGTAATTTTTTTTGTTTGTCATCCACCATGCCAATAAAGGCGTGCATGGGTTATTAAAAGCATTTTTTTTTTTTGGAAAAAGTTTTTTTTATTACCCCGTCGTGCTAAGAAAAGCACGCACAGGGATCGCCTACTTCATTGTAAGCACCGCACCAAGTTCCCTCCCACCACACTAAGAAAAGTGTGCATGGGTGATCCCTTGGTGCGTCACGAACACCGAAAAAGGACATAAAGGGGATTACCCGCCTCGCCACAAGTACCGCGACGAGCTCCCTCCCGTCGTGCTAACAAAAGCGTGCATGGGTGGTTACTCGCCACACCATAAGTGCCGAGGGTGGGCTCTCGGAGTTTTAGTGTTTAGAAGGGTTATACCTTGGCGGGGTCGGCACGTAAATCGAGGCAAGAGAAAGAGGTTTCTTTTGTATTTCTCTTGTTGGCGATCGATTACAATTAAAAGCAACTAATTATAATTAATGGAAATTAATTATAATTAATAAAATTTAATTTAACTAATTATAGTTAACAAAAATTAACTATAATTAACTAGGTCAATTATAATTAATAATAAAAGATGGATTAATGCTAGATCAGGGCAGGATTTATGCTAATTCCTGCCAAACAGGTTTTGATCATCCCATAAATCTCACGGCCGAATAAACCCCTTTTTTGTTTTTTTTTCTTCATAGTAAATCCCGGATTTGGGATTTATGGAACTTGGCCGAAGCAGCACATGCAAGGGAGAAAGGTACCTTCAAAGCAAGTGAGCTCCTGTTTGTTCTTCCGATCAAAATAGGAAGGGAAATTTGGTCGAAGAGACGAAGCCGACCGACAATGGAGGTTAGTGCGTCGAACTCTCCCCCCTCTCTCTCTCTCTCTCTCTCTCTCTCTCTCTACTTGTACGAGTCGGCCGAGAGGTCGGAGATGGAAAAGGGGTTCGGGACAGAGAGCAGTCGGCGGCTTTGAGGGTGTTTGGAGATCGGGATGAGAGGAGAGTTGCAACAGAGGACTTCGGTCGGAGGAAGAAGTGGAGTGCCAAAGGAATGGGAAGCAGCGACGGGCTCGTCTGGTTTGCGTGGGGTTTGCAAATGGAAGAAGACCGGGAGTGGGAGGAGTCTTTCTCTCTTCATTTTATAGACGCAAAGGAGTATGAGACAAAGCGGAGGCCACGCGATTTGAGCAGGATTTACGCATAATTTTCAGGATACGATGCATACGGCACCGAACAGCTGGATTTGTGGAGGATTTCGTGGATCCGACGGTTTACAAGTATTTTTTTTTTTGTTCCTTTGGTCAGAAGATGGAGGTCAAGATAAGCCTATGAAGGATATTCATTCGTTGATCTTTGTGTTTCAAACAAATGAAAGAGAGAGCTTAGAATTTGGCTCTAAGCTCTAAAATCTTCATATAATGATGTGTTGGAACTTTGAAGAATTCCAAATCATTATATATGAGAGGATAGACATGTTCATTTGTTGATTTTATGTTATTAGCAAATGAAAGGAGATTTAGGATTTGTTCCTAAAGCCTTAATGATTAATGTAATGAAACATTTGGAGCTTGGAGAGGCTCCAAAATATCACACATGGAGGTGTATATGTTTGTTGATTTTTTTTGTTTCAACAAAAGGACAGTGACTTAGGATTTAGTCATAAAGTTTTGATGTTTCATGTAATGCAATATTTAGAGCCCTGAGGAGGCTCCAAATTATTACACATGAAGGAAAAAGAGTGCTTGAAAGCAAACTCTTTATATTTGTTAGCACTCATGCAACATAAAACTTGGAGCTTCAAGGAAGCTCAAAGTATCAAATTTGAAGGAGGATATGCATGAGAAAGAGAATTCCCTATTTATCCATGAATGTTTTGGACTCATGGAAAGAGAAAATGCACACTTGAAAGGAATTTTCCTACGTCTTTTAGAGTGTTTTGGACTCAATTTGGGGAGGGAAGAATTGATTTTCTAAGGCTTTGGAAGGGTTTCTAAACCAATTTTGGCATGATTTAGAAAATTTGGATATGAGAGATCTCTCCCTATGACTTCTAGGATATTTAAGATCAAATTTGCTATGATCTAAGAAAAACTTAGGAGTGCATGCATGTGATCGTCTTCCAAATTTAGGAATTTTGATAATTGAGAGCAATCAAGTGTTTGTTTTGTAAAATGTCGTACATAAACTTAATCAACAATATATTTTGTGGGATCTACAACATAGACTTTGAAAAGTCTATGAGAGACCTCACAATGATTTGATATTTCCAATAGTTTATTAAATTAATATTTAAGCACTCACAAAATCTCACTAGAGTTTGCAAACTTCAACATATGCACACTTCTTGCAACTCGTAAGTCACTTTTTCCATGACTCGTACTTGAAAGAATGGTGCATGCAATTTAGGTGAGTTTCAAGATTGCTACTCAACACTCCAAGTTTTGTATGGTACAAGATATAAACTTAATTGATTCTTTATGTTGTGAGATTTGTTACATAGACCCTTGAAAGTCTGTCTCACAATGACTAGAAAGCCCAAATAAATTAAATTCAATACATGCATTAAACAAAACTCTAAAGATTATCAATTTCAATGCAAGCAAACTCTCCTAAATTTGGGTGCCAATTTTTTCATGACAATGCATTTAAATGAGAAGTGCATGCAACTAATGACAATCCAAAACCTATGCAAAATCATTGATTTTGAGACCAAATGATAGTGTCTACCCTAGGGCATGATTGTAGGTGATGGATTGGACATAGCTTAAGTGCATGAACATGCATTGGGAGGTTGCCGAACACCAATCCGACAACCCTAAAGGAGTCGGCGTGTCCCAATGACTCTCACAAGAGAGTAAACAAGTGAAAGTCACCAAACATTCACTGTTTTGCGAGGAGGACAGCGAGCATGGGATTTCGGGGAAGCAAAAATAAGTTTCTAAAGGGCCTAGGGCTTGGGGACATCAACCACACATCAAAGGCTTTGAGTAGCTAAAACAATTACCTCACCCGGGCTGTCCAAGCTCCAAGTTGCTATCTAAGCTTCTATCCAAGCTCCAAACTGTTGTTTGGAAGCTTCAAAAAGCCTCCAAGCTGTCCATGATGTTTGAAGGCTCATGGATGTTGCGTAGCTGCTGTCCAAGATGTTCCAAACGTCGCTGCTGCTGTCCAGACTGCTCTGGATGGCGAGTTTTCTATCCAAAGTGCTCCGGAGGGTGAATCTTAAGTTTGTTATCAAGATGTCCCCAAGTGTTGTCTTTGCTGTTTGGAGTTCACCGGAGAGGAGATTTTGGTGTCCAGAGTGCTCCAAATTGCTGATTTGTTCCCACAAGCTCACCGGAGCAGAAGGAAGGGGTGGAAGAAGCTCCTCCACATGGCTAGTTCACTCAACCTAGTTTTGGATGCCAAGGGCTGCTCGTCTTCTTCAATCGAGCCAACGAGCATGGGAGGTGGAAACAGGACCACTCTTGTTCGGCTCTTTGGAGTCGGCTAGGTGGAAGGAGCCAAAAGCTTGGCCCGCTCGGATCTCCTATACTCCGGCAGAGGGTTGGCCGGGCCTCTTCTCCCCTTCGGCTGGATGCGTCCAAGCAAGAAAGCCGTTCGGCTCTCTCTCTTCTCCCCTCTCTTCCGCTTTGTCTGAGACAGACGAACAAAACGCCAATGGCTCTCCCTCTCCCTTGCATTCTCTTGGAGAGCACGAGCAACAGCCCACCGCCCAAAATGCCCAATCAGGCATCTTCACGCGTGAAACGAGGGATTTCACATGAAATTGAGTGGGATTTCATGTGAAATCTCGGTCGTTGATCAAGAAATTTGATTTGGGAAGTCAAATTAGCCATGATTTTATCAATTAGGGATGAAATTGAGCCATAATCGGACTCTACTCAAACTGATTTGGGTCGGTTTGGGTCCGATCAAGTTAATTTGTGAAATTAGATTTGAATCGGCGCCGAATTGCGTCGAATTTGGTTCAACGAGGCTCGATTGGATTCAATTCGATCCGGTTTTGGGTTGATTCAATCGATTTGGTTTTAATTTGATGAAATTGAATTTAACTTGATTAAATTAAAACTCGATTCGGGTCAATTTTAATTCGACGAATTTCGATCGAGTTGATCGAGAGCGACCGAGCCTAATTGGGTTCGAATTGATCCGGGCTGAATCTGGCTCGTTGTGAAAATAAACGTCAACATCTACAAACCAATCTACTTTCCCAAAATTTATCCCGGAACTTTATCCATTAAAACTCCAGAAGAAAAGTCTTGCGGGGGAGGCCAGGGCGGAATTTTCGGAGCCCACAAAGGCCCAGGAGAGCTAGCTTGTTTTCACCTGCATAAGTTACAAAAAACAATATGCTTGGAAAATCCATTCAATTAAGAAATGAATAACAGAAATATTTCAAATAAGAAATGACTTGGAAAATCCATTCAATTACAATGTAATAATTAAGTCGACCCCAAAAGAGATGCATAGAGTTTTTGTGTACTGTCCCTTGCATGCATTAGTTTCGACTAGGAATTTATTACATATGCTTACATTGAAGTACTACCATGCACTCTTACCACAGAAGCAGGCATTAATTTTACAAATGCCGTAGGATTGCAAATGTATCCAACTAAAAGCAGTAATACAGCCCTTGGAGCATTGTACTTCATAGTAGATTAGGTTAAATAAATGTCATGCTTTACGCATCACTGCAGTAACCATAATCACATAAATAATTAGAAAAACTATAATACATAAAATTTAAAACATACCCCCAAGCAAGAAGAAGTATTTTCTCATAGAAAACAGTTGATAGCTCTGAGTGTGCCAAGCTGCAAAAAACAATATGCTCAACACGACAGGAAAATAAATTAAAAGTACTGGAAAATAGAATAAACGATGCAGGATAAAAATGACATACCTTAAAGCCCAAAGTCTAAGATAAGATGCAGTATTTGAGACTGCTCCCAGGACAAATTCAATGGAATGTATCATCTGATGCACAAATACCTCGCTGAAGTTGAAATCGTTGTAATGTTCTTGTGCAGAGTCAAGTTCAACATCAAGCTCAGCATCAGAGGTCCGAAGGATGCCATAGGTGCGACCTTGGAATCTCTATGTAAGCATTTGATGAGGAATATGAGAAGTTGCATGGTTAACAAAGACAAAGCCACTTGTAAAATTAATTTAGTTTAACTGAGCATAAATAAAGCTAAAAAATAATTCAAATATATATAAAATAAGCCACAAAAACAGGGAAGTCAACAATGTTACGCATCACTTGATTGCAAATACACTGTTTCAGGTAAGATATAAAATATTGTGAGGAAATTAAATGCCATCATCTTTTGGGGTTTGCTTTACTAATTCTCATCCATTCATTTCCAGTGAGTGTAAGTCTAACTTGATCAAAATATTTGCTCCTTCCAGCCATATCTACCTTCATTCCACCATTTCCTTGCCCATTCATTTCCCTTTTACCTTTTCTTTTTGTTCATTTTTTTATGAAAGAGTGAGCTTCTTTCCTACTCTTCACGCCTTAATTCCCTCTACTTATCTTATTGGAGCATCTTCGAACCTCCATTATATATTCCCAAACCATCTAAAAATCAAAATCATTTTCAACTTATTTAGTTTATTTCTTGAAATTATTACTCATTTATAAATCATGGATACCAACACATGACAAAAACATGGCATCGGTCCATGGGCACGAACATAAAGATACAACATAAGTATAAAAAAGTAGGACATACCGCATTATATAAATAATATTTAATTTCAAATTATATAAGGTTTGCAATTAAAACAACTGATGAGAATATTTTCTATAAAACAATATCACATAATATAGTAGAATATCATATGTATCACATAAAAAATATAAATATGAGAAATTTTATTAGTTTAATTACAATTATATTAATATAATATAAATATTATCAACAATAGAACATTAGCATTAATCATTAAGTATGATTTTATACTATATTTTCCACATAAAATGCAAAGAGAAGGTATAAGAAAATAAATAAACCAATGTATCACAAATTGACCCAACATACTCATCATTGCGATCATCATCAATGCTACAACACGAATACAAAGCTTGAGAGGCATTGCGGGGATAAAACTATATTGCTTTGGAAAAGTAAGATGAAGTTCATCGATGATTTGTCAAAAGCATACTTAAGTAAGTTTTGAAAATAAATTTAATCTATTTTATTATAGAGAAAATTCAAAGAACAAATGAAAAAGATGGCTCTTAGCAAGAATACTTGTTAACCTAAAAAGGCGTCTAGTATTATGAATTATGGAGGATAACTGGCATAGGAAAACTTCAAGTTGGCTCCATGATCCTCACAAAATCTCATCAGCTTCTTGTTGTTTAGCATTGATTTATTGTCTTGCATTGATATTTGTAGTGTTGGCCACTATGAGTTGTCATTATGGAAATATGAGTTCTAAATTTTTTGGTGTAGAATTTGTACAGTGCTTCCTTTTTCGGAAAAATCATATTGACTTGTCACGAGTTTGAAAAAGTGTTTGACTACAAATTTGTAGAGGTTATCAAAAACCAATATAATTTTATTACTTAAAAATAAGATTTGGATGTAAAGTAGAAAATATATGACCAAAATATCGAGAATAAAGAATGCAGGAAGTATATGAAATTGCAAAATGAATGCAATTTTGTTAGAATGAGTTTCCGATTATATTAAACAATTTTGGATTAATTTCACATGTATTTAAAGATCACACCCAGAAAGTTTCAAGCAAAGTTAAGTTTTATTACTATTTTTTTTTTAAATTAAAATAGAAAAATGACAAAATGCAATACTAAAACTCATCACATAAGTATTTCACAATGATAACAATTTCTCTAGCTGCAAAAATGATGTAAAACGAATGCAAAACTATGTCGCGATGCAAAAATAAATTAAAATACCACTGTAGATGAAAAATGAAGTTCATAGATGATTCATTAAAAGCACAATCAATAAGTTACGAAAAGTATTTAATCCAGTCAATTACTGGTGCGAATCCAAAGAACTAATAAAATCAAAGATGGACATTTAGAAAGAATAGTTGTTAACCTAACAAGATGGCTATCCTTATGATTATAAAAAGATAATAATAAAATAAAAAATGATAATAACCATTAGGGAGCTAACAATTATTTGGGTGGAGCGCAGCATAACTTGAAGAAGACCGACCTCCAAGCATAGTCTTTCATCATGTAGATCTTCTACCTTCCTCAAAATTCCTTCAATGGTGATGCATTCTTACACGTTAGTGATCATTTACTTGAGAATGAGAAGAACACTAAGTATGCCTAAATGAACTGCACTCAAAGAAGATAGATCCCATTCATAATATCATACCATTACAAAGCATGAAACAAGACCACTATTTATAGAAGTAACGTGAGGGTGGGAAGATGGCCAAGCATGGGAAAAGCATGTGTAGAGTCATTGCTTTATAGATTTCAAAGGGCTTTTAAGGGTTGAAGGTTTATAAATAGTTCCAAGTAAAAAACACTTGAGGGGTGATTTTAAGGCTTATAAATGAGATTGGAGTATTGATTAGGAGAGAGGGAAGGAGAGTGACCCTGCCCAATAGGAGATAATGGGGGTGTTGTCAAGGTGATGTACTGGTCAATGAAGATGTGAAGATCAAGTCTAGTAGTAAGCAAAATGTTTGATCAAATCTGAAGGAAAGACTAGATCAAGGTGACTTAGATTCAATCATCACAATATAGATAACTTAAATCACTTATTTGAGGTCCACACATGACTTGACATATAACACAACTAAAGACCAAACATTAACCCAACAAACAAGGTCAATACAAAAGATTCGTAACACACAACAGTCAAAATACATTGATATAATAAAGAAAGAATATCAAATGGATCCTAGATACATAATAATCTAAATTCAATGGTGACAATGAAGACGTTTGAGGTGACGATATGCATCAATACCAATATACTCTTCAATAGACATTCACCATTATTGATAAAATATAAAGTTTGTGAAGCTAGATCATATAAAAAATAAAATACTATCATCACTTGGATAGGCTATGTTGGGCAATGTCCTAGCTATGTCAGGGAATGTCCTGATAGTAGACAAATTCTAATTCTATAAAAAAAGTATCATTTATGATTTGCAACATGTTAGGCATGAGTTAGGGCATATCAAATGCGTGTCCATGCCTGACACATACATATATTGCTTTTAAAAGTGTTTATGCTTCATAGTCATTGACGCTATTTTCTTAATTTTATCACATTTATCTTAACATTTTTATTTCTACCACACTCAACTTGATTCCAAACAAAATAGGCCATCCAATTCAACTTTACTGAATTTATCTTTTTTTTTTTTTTTTTTTTTTTGTACAATGACAGTTTTTCAAAGAATCAACTCATCCTTCTTCTTGCTACCTTAAGTGAATGCTTTACCTCTTAAATCCCTTATCTAAATTAATAGGCCACTAAATATAAGAGAGATGAGAGTGACATAATCATAAGTGGAAGTGTAGACTGAAGCTTGGTAGTGTGGGTGAATGCCCAGGTGGGCGCCCCATGAAGGTAGGATCTTGAGCAAGAGGGTTTCCTTTAAGGGTATATGTTAATATTAAAATTTCAATGTTTTTTCTAAATTATTTAAAGGTATGACTGTAGGTTTGGTTTCTCCTTCTCAATTTAGAACAAGATAAACCTAATATATTCAGTTCTTATTAAATACTTAAGCTTTAATAATCCTGGTTTGGTGATTAACTCTTACATATTTTCTCAAATGATTTTTTTAATAATAATCTCCGAGGAATATTTACAATTATAAGAGAATATATGTTGAGATTTATTTAGTATAAACTATACAAAATTGTTAAGAGTAATAAATAAATTAGTATAATCATTATATAATTAAAAAAAGAGCAGCCTTTATAAGAATTGAATCTTAAAAGAGAATTAATGATTTCATGAAGCCATGGCCAGTGACAATTAATATAATAAATATTAAATAAATCATTGATATTTGGGAATAATTAAAACGAATAAGTTGAGAAAATTTGTAAAATCTTTGATTTTAAAAATATGTTTAAATTGACTGTTAAAAGTTTGTTATACAATATATTTAATATAGATAAAATGCCAAAATTGTCTCTTGACTCTTTATGAAGGATTAAAATAGGTCTTATACTATATTAAAGGACTATTTTGGTTACTCAGGTCTTTAAAAAGAAATCAAAATACCTATGATGAGATATTTTGGTTAATTTTTAAGGAGTTGAGAGATCAAAATGATCCTTGAATATAGTTAGAGATTATTTTGATTTTTCATAAAGAGTCAAGGGACCATTTTTGTCCTTTTCTCATTGAATATATGAATGATCTAGATTCCTTTGACTCAAGAGTTTACAGAGCACCTTTTCTTAGACAGAGAAAGATGAACTCATGATCGAAATATTGGGCCACAGGTTGTCTCTCATTTGTAGGTAACTCTTTATTAGTTGAAGGATAAACATACACTTTCTCATTCATGATGTTATCCTTGACATTTGTGGTAAGCTTTATTTGTTGATAATATATTGCAGAATATATTTTATTCATAACATTTTATGTAGTTATATTGATATGATGTGATAGTTAGATTTGCCATGCTAAATGCTTAGGAAGTTCATATACATTATTTTAGTTGCTAAGAAATAACCATTGAATCATGAATTTTTCTGATGTATAATAGATTTTAATCATAATGGTTATAAAGTTTTTATATGGAACCTTTAATATATTATAAAGCTTATATAATGTAGACTTGTTTGCAAGATGCATGTATTATTAATAGAACTCTTTTGGATAGGATAGTCGAGCCAAAGTGTTATAGGAGTGATAACCCCTTTGAGAATCATTAGATTTTTATGGGTTAATGAAAACTTTCTTGAATAAGGGTATTTCAACATACTAACATTAGATAAATATAAATATAAAAGTATTAAAATAATGATGTCCCCCAAAAATGCTTTAATTAATTCGTTGGGCTGCTTAAGGAGACCAACCCGATATATAATATAATTCTTACAAATTTATACCAGTCTAAGAAATTGATTTCCAAAGTTGGTTTGACATACACAAAAATAGATTGTTGTGTTAACAGATGCATGTTGTACTACATAAATGATTTGTCAGATATTGCATGTCGCTATTGCAAGGCACCAAGATTTAAACCAAAATAAAAAAAGGAAACAAAAGGATGTACTAGTCAGTAGGATGTTTTACTTATCCATTATTCCCAGACTATAACATTTATATGCATCTATGAACTTCGCTACACATATGAGATGACATAACGAACATATCTCGCAAATCGGTGCCTTGACATATCTGTTAAAAGCTATGATGCACGGACATGGGACACGGCTTTTTTTGAAAATATAAGACACGGGTACGGCGTGGACACGTCGATATTTTTTTTAATATAGTGTATATATATTAATGTAATATCATATTAAAAATGACAAACAAAAATAAATGAATGACACGATAACTTGTCTAGCTTATAATATAAATGAAAATACTTTGACTATACACATCCTACCATTGTCACATAATCAAGAAATATAAGATTAAGTTTATGCACAGATGGATTTACTCCATTTATCTAATCTGCTTCACCTTATTCATGCTGACTCGTGATACTCACCCCTTATAATCTTTCTCTAGAGTTGTGTATGACTACACCATACATGTTTCTGACACTTATTATTCCAAGGCCACATACTTTAAAAACAAAGATAGACGTGTAACCTTTAATTAATGACTTAAATTTGTTGTAGGAAAGAGTTACTACATATAATATATTTATCAAACAAAATTTTATAATGAGGCAAGCATTATTTTGGACAATTGGTGACTTTTCTGCCTACGATATGCTTTCAGGTTGAAACATTACAGGCAAGTTAGCTGACCCATGTTGCTTGGAATTTACTAAGTCATTGAAGTATGGAGATAAGAACACTTAGTTTGACTGTCACCACATGTTCTTATCTACAAGCCATCTCTTACAATGAAATAAGGATGCTTTCACTAAAAGTATGCCCACGATCGTTGATTCTCCAACACTAGTTACCATGGTATGGAGTCAACCACATTTGAACAAAGAAGAGCATTTTTTGGTTCTTTCCATATTGGAAAATAAACTTGATCAGACACAAATTAAATGTGATGCATATAGAGAAAATCATTTTTAACAATGTGTTCAACACAGTGATAGACATTAAGGATAAATCTAAAGATAATATAAAAGCAATGATATACTTAAAGAAGATTTGTAGGAGGAAAATCTTAGAGTTGAAGGATGGTGAAAATGAAAAACTTTTAAAATCAAAAGCATCACTCACCTTTGACTTTAGAGTAAAGATGAATAGTTTGTGAATGAGTGCAGAGTCTAAAGGTACCAAATGGATCTACTTCCAACCTTAATAGATGCATTTATATGAGATTGTGGAGATTGTTTAGATTAAAAAATCACGACTGTCATATCTTTATGCAACATTTACTGCCCACTGCTTTAAGTTTTAGCCAGATCTAGTTCTAAAGCTCTTGATCGAGCTAGATATCTTCTTTAAGGTCTTATGCTCCTCAAAACTGAATGCAGAGGACTTGATCTATACGGAGCAAAATATTCCTTTTATTTTGTGTAAATTTATGATATATCCTCCAAATATTTTAACTCTATGGAGCATTTACCTATGCATTTATCATATGAGGCTAGAGTTGGTGGACCTGTTCAGTATCGATGCATGTATTCTTTTAAGAGGTTGCCTTCCTGGCTTACATAACATTTCTAATATATGCATATTAAGAAGTTATCACTAATAATCATACATAATAAAAGTACCTAAATAAACTTATAATGTTGAAATGTGAACATTGTATAGGTAAATTTAAAATCCGCCGGAAAATGACAAAATATATTCTGACTAGACTATATGTGTTTGTAAATTTTATGTTGAGTTTTTATTACATAAGAACTGGACATTTATTGTAGAAGTATTTGGTAATTGTAGAACATTTGCTTTTGATTTAATGTGTAATTACTTTAGTATCAGTATCGCTGTGCAATTTTGAAATGTGAGGCTACTTTAACTATTTTGACCATCTGTGACTGTAGAAATGTTGTTGTACGAAAATTGAGGTATGGTGGTGAATTTTTTCTGAGCAATAGGTTTTTGACGGATTTCCGACGAAAAAATTGCTGGAAATCACGAAATGATGAGTTATAAAGACATTTCCGGCGGGTTGTATTCATCGGAATTACCGAAGGAACTTCTTGTGGAACTATACGCCGACAATTCCGACAGTTAAACTACCGAAATATTCCGCTGCTATTATCGCCGGAATGACCGTGGATTAACCGCCAAAATTTCCAGTCGATAGTTCTACCGGTAATTCAACACAAAGTACGTCGATTTTTGTTCACAGTTCCACCGAAAATCTGTTAGAAATGGTTCCGGCAGGAATTTTTCACCGTAAGCATATTTCCAACTCGTTTTACCATTGGAAATCCGCTAGAAAGCTATTTTCCAGCGGATTTTACACATTTTCAGATGGATTTGGCGGTCGTAAATCAGCGTGTTTCCTATAGTGTTAAGAGCTATTTAGTTTATTGAATAGTGTTTTATTCTTTGAATTAGTTATTGTAGTAGTTAAATTCTATTTATATTTAGGAGGATAAATTAGTAGGTATTATTGGATTTAAATACTTTGAAGATCTTATAAGTAGACAAATATTATTGAAATCATATTTACTTATTCTAATTTTTTCTAAATTTAATAACATAACCTGTCATGCTGGGCTTTTGTTGATTTTCTTCTAGGCTAGATGGGCGGCGTGTATCATAAAGTTTCACTTAATTTTTAGTGCAAATGATAGTTATCAATTCCGTATCAATTAAAATTGAAGACCATATACTCCTTTTTTTTACAAGTCCTAAGTTTCTTTTCACCTAAAATTTTTCTAAATTGTTTCAACATTTAACTTTCCAAAATAAATCTCACATATTACAACTAGTAACATTAACCAATAATAATTAATAAATGTAATCAACAAAATTTAGTTTGCAATAGCACTTTAACAGCCATTTAAGCCTAAGAAAGGGTGCGTCTAGCAAACAAGGTGTTGTGCCAGTGCATGCTCTGTTATAGAGTTAGGTCATAAAAACTTGAAAAATGCAAAACAATCTTTTAACTACTTGTAAAAAAATCCATTTACATGCAAAAATAAATAAATGCCCTTATGATATGATACATGCATTGATCTAGAAATATATAAAGCTTTCAAATAATACATTAATTTTCTCCATCATTCACGCGCTAGTTTAAAAGCCTAAGTATATATGCATAATGAATTGGATAACTCAAAGAAAATATGCTTTAACTACGGCTTTCAATTCAGGTGATAATTAACATGCAAATGTTCCAGTTTGTTGGGAAACAAGATGGAGAAGCTAGAAACTATCAAAATATGCCAAGGGGATCATTATAGTAGGGGAAAAATGGGGCAGGTCGTTACATGTATATCACATAATTTTTCAATAGAAAATTAGGTGCTAATATATAAAATCCAGGGTAACTTCAGAAGCTGAAGAATCATGAGTATTTGGGATGTAAACAATGTCTACAAAAATATGATGGAACGCAGAAATTGGCAAGGAAATTAGAGATACATATCTACAACAATATGATGGAACGATGTTAGGGGTAAGGTCAAGAATATTTCCAGAAACCGAGAAATCACATGTCCAGGATTAGTATTACATAAACGCATAAATGTCTTCCGCTATATTATGCTACTAACAAAGAAGTGGCTATGAATTCTATTAACAGAAGATCACAGCCATTCAATATTCACTTATAAATTTCGTTCCATAAATCTAAACATTCAGTTAAAAATACTTAACCACAATTCTATGAAAGCTAAAATTTTGACGGATCTTGGTGTCAGAAGAGGAAATCTCCAACTGCAGCCCACGGATTGCTGACCTTAAAGCCGTGGGCCCCCTCGCTGTATGATTCAACACTCCCCCTCAAGTTGGGTTGTACAGGTTGTATAATCCTAACTTGCAAATGAACTTATCAAGCATAGAGCCCAATAGTGCATTTGTTAGAACATTGACAAGTTGTTCATGAGTTGAGGTATATACTACTTCAATTTCTGAGTACTCAATTTTCTCAAATATTAAGTGTTTATTAATGGTAACATGTTTTGTTCCATAAGAATTCTGAACCCCCATTGGAATCTCCATGTAGACTTCTTCTTTTAAGTTCCCATTCAAGAATGCATTCTTGATATCTAGTTGATGTAGGGGCCAATCTAAATTTGTTGCTAAGGAAAGAAGAATCCTGATTGTATTGAGATTTGCAATAGGAGCAAAAGTTTCATGATATCCTATTCTATAAGATTGAGCGAATTCTCTGGCAACCAATATAGCTTTCAGCCTCTCAACACTACCATCCTCCTTATGTTTTATGGAGAGCACCCCTTTGTAGGTCACAACTTTCTTTCCTAGTGTGAGATTCCTAATTACCCATGTTTGATTTTTCTCAAAGGCCATAATTTCTTCTTTAACATCCCGTCTCCATCCTGGGTGATTCAAAGCTTTCCGAATATTGATCGGAATATGCACATCATCCAACTTGAAAAGGAAGGCCTGTAAGTGTCTGATAATATGCTATAGGAAAGAAAGTTTTCAATTAGATGCTTGGTGCATGATTCTTTCTAGCTATTTGATGACTCTATCTCCTTTTGAACTTACACATTTTTCTCCTATGTATGAATCTCTACAATTGTCAGATCTATTGAAGGAGATTTGACAGGTGCAAAATGTGTCTCACTGCTCTGCAATGTTGTTCCTTAATTGCTACTCTTTGTTGGGATCTCTGTTTAAAATTGCGCAATAAGAGGCGCGCCTCTGCGCAATTTGACCCAAAACCGCCTCGAGGCTTACGCAATTCCTCTCCTGGCAGAGGCGTACGCCTCACTTGGACTGAGGCGCGCCTTAGAGGAGCAATTGCGCAATTCTGGCTGAGGCGTACGCCTCAAATATATGCTTAGTACCGCTCAGTATATGCTCGGTACCGCTCAGTATATGCTCGGTATAGCTAGGTATTTGCTCGGTACTGCTAGGTACATGCTCGGTACTGCTCAATACCGCTAGGTACATGCTCGGTACTGCTAAGGAACATGCTCGGTACCACTCGGTATCATCTTGGAAAATACTCGTGGTTTGAATTTCTTGTGATATTTGTTGATTTTGATTGGACACTAGTTGGTTGTATAATAAGGAATTCTACTCCCAAGTTTGAAATTCTCCTTCACCCTTCTCCCAAATTTCAGAACTAGTGAAGTATGGGTTGCTTTCAAAAAAGGTGACATCCACGATTTCAAATATATTCCTAGAAGTAGGGCAAAAGCATTTATAACCTCTTTTTGTTGGGGAATAGCTAATGAATACACTTTTTTTTTTTTAGTTTGGGTCAAGCTTGCTCCTATCTTGTGAATAGATATGAACAAGGGCAGAGCACCCAAAAACTTTAGGTAGAAGATTTGATAATATGAACCGAGCATGAGGATAGACTTTGAGTAGAGTTTGTCTAGGTGTTTTAAATTTTAGTACCCGAATAGGCAACTTATTTATTAGGTATACAGCAATATGAATGGCTTCCCCCCCATAGATAATTTGATACTTTTGTAAATAGCATAATGGATCTAACAACTTCCAAGAGTTGCTTATTTTTCCTTTAAGCTACCCCATTTTGTGGGGGCACATACGCACATGAACTCACTTGGATTATCTCTTGACTTGATAGGTATTCTCTCGTGATAGAATGAAAGTACTCTCTCACATTGTCTGACTTTAAGATTTGAATTTTTGTATCAAACTAGTTTTGAATTATCAGTTTAAATGATTTGAATATCCTTTTAACTTCATATTTTTCCTTCATTAAATAAACCCAAGTGTGTCTAGTATGATCATCAACAAATATCACAAACCTCCTTGCACCACTTATATTTTTAACCTTTGAGGGTCCCCAAATATCACTATGGATCAAGGCAAAGGGTAGAAGGCTAGTAAAAAATATTTGGGTAAGATGATCTGGTATGTTTAGCCAATTGGCAAGTTTCACATTTGAACAAACTTTAATTTTTATTAATAAATAAATGGGAAAAAAGCTTTTCAAGATACATGAAATTTGGATGACCTAACCTATAATGCCACACGAGAATCACTGAATAAAAGAAAAGCGAGCGGAGGCCGGGGCCGAATTTTCGGACCCCACAATGACCTAACCTATAATGCCACACGAGAATCACTATATCTTAATTGACTCTAGAACGACTCTCAACAAACTGACTCACAATAAGATGATTCTTAGAAGCAATTAAGGATTTGGGTGTCTTGATGTAGTATAAACTAGAACACATCTCAGCACTATCAATCTTCTTCTCCAAATACAGTTTCTGAAAATACGTACATTATTGGAGAAAATTATTAACTAATTACTATCAGGAGTCAATTTACTAATGAAAATTAGATTGCACTCAATATTGGGCATATAAAATATAGATTTAAGGGTGATAGCTTATGTGACAAAAGTTTCTGGAGACTGTTGGTTCATGATGTTGTTAAAAGCAACAACTTCAGAACTCTAAATATTCCTTGGTGAAAGGAATGAATGACTTCAGCTTTGATGGATTGATCTTGCGTGGTGTTGGCAGAGTTCGCTTTGTTTTCTTGTGCTGATTTGTTTGCCTTCCAATAAGCTGGTTTTCCATGAATCTTCGAACATGCCTCCTTTTGTATGTCAAAGTTTGGCACAGTGATCACACAATGGTCTTCCTCAGTCTTTTGATGTTGATTTTCAACATGTGAGGGGTTTCAATTGTTGAGAGTAGTAAGAGCATTTTCTTCTTCAACCTTTGGAGATCCTTGTAGGCCTCGAAATATGACCTTTCTTCTGCTCTCTTCCCCTCGAACTTCAAAAAAGGCCTCCCAAAGATTTGGAAGAGGTTTGGTTCCCATGATTTGTCCTCTAATGCCATCAAAGTTCTTGTTCAAACCCATTAAGAATTTGAATATTCTTTTTAGCTCAACAATCTTCCGGTGAAGTGCATGATCTTCTGGGCATTTCCATTGATATTGTTCAAACATATCTAATTGTTGCCAATAGCGGATTATAGTATTAAAATATTGAGTTATCATCAGGTCCTCTTGTCGGTAGTTGTGAAGGATGGTCTCAATTGTGAATAGCTCGAAAATATTGTCAGAATTGGAGTAGATCTCTTTAACGACCTCCCATATTTCTTGGGTTGTCTCGTAAAGAAGAAAGTTCTCACTAATTCTACATCATGGAGTTGATGAGCCAAGAAATGATCTGATGATTCTCTATTTTCCATTTTCTGTAGAGAGGATTGGTTTGCGGTGGTATAGGTACTTCACTAGTGAGATAGTCTCTTTCCCTCTCCCGCAAATAAACATTCTCACTGATTGAGACAATTGCAAAAAATTTTGCCCATTAGATCCGTGGTTTGTTATGAGAGGAGAAGAGTTGTCTACAGATCAAGAGTTTCCGGTGTTTAAACTGGTAATATTTGCGTAGGAGGATGAGATCTTCCTCTCCATGGACATGGTTGGGTTTCCTCAGTTGAAAGAGAAGATGGATTTTGGGTAAGGGCTATCGATGCTTGAAAAGAGGCTATCAGCAGGATGATGGAGAGTTATCGCCGGTTGAAGGTTGGAAGAACGGGAGGAAGGTTTGCCACTGGCACTCAATGAAGGCTTAGGATTTTCCTAAACTCTGAACCATGAAGAAGGTGTTTAGGGGAAATTGAATTCAAATTTTATTCTTTAGAATCATTACATATATATACACTATAGGAGAATAAACAAAAAAGAAAGACATTTAATCTAATTAATTATAATAAAAATAAGAGGAAAGTAATTTAATTTAATTGATTCTAATAATTATATCCTATGGATCTTGGAATCAATTCCACGGATCTTGGTGCCAGAAGATGAAATCTCCAACTGCATACACAGTTGAAGCCCATGAATTGCTGACTTGTCAATGTCGCGGGCCCCCTCCTTGGCGTGTGATTCAACAAGTTCAAATCAATAATTACTCAATTTTACAAATATAGTTTAATAAAGTACAACAAAAAAAAATATTTACACTATTATAAATCAATGAATTGTAGTATATTGAACAATAGATAGACTTTCTTAAACTTAACTTCATATTATTTGAATCATGTGCAATAGGGAGAAAGCTACCTCCATATGGAGCTTTCTTAAGATGAAAGGCTTGGGAAATAACATCCAAGGAACTGCAACAATTGCCATAAGCAATAGCAATATCTGCATAACTAATACATTAGGCTACATACAAAGGAAAAAGCGAGATGAGGTCAATTGTATACAAACGTGACAGAGATCCAGGGATATGAACCTGCAAAGTTTTCTGACCCCAAAACAACTGATTATCACCAAGATTCTCAAGGGGGCTCAAGAACATATAAATCATCACATGATAAAGATCAGCTTTTGATCCTGTGCACCACTTGAGAACAATGAGGAGTGCCAAATAACCGAAGAGGCTGTTGAGAAAAATCATCTGTGGCACAAACTGGTACCTAACAAAAGAAACAGCCACTGCATCATGCTCCAACTTTCTATAGGTTAAAAGAGTGAAAAAACAAGTTTCAAGACTGGCCAGCTCATACCTTATATCTAGGGAGTTCCCATGAAACTTAGCATCAAAGTAACTTAACATGATCCCCAAATTCATCTGGGTAACTCCGAACAATATAGACATCTTCATTTTTAGAGAATTTAGAAATGGAAGCTCAGAGCGGCTGCCACGCCAACTAGGGTCCACCCCAAACTTGTATGGTTCACGATACTTTATAAGACCAGCAGTGTGTGTATCACTGATAAAGTGCATGATATCAGTTACATAGAATTTAATTTCTGGATTAAACCTAAATCTTGATTAATTAAGGGAATCAAATAGATGGAAGGGAGAAAAATCATGCATAATGTTTGTGTGAATGCCTCATTAATATTTAAATACAACTAAGTAAATCACAGAGAACATTCAATATGAACTTGGGGAAGGGGAATGAATAAAAATGAAATTCAATATTGATGTAATAAGAAGAAGAAAAACAAAGAACAGAACTGTGGAACATCAGAAATTCAACTGATAATTACTGCTTTAAAAACAAAACAAATAGCTTAAAATGATTTACATGTAAATTGGCCAGAGAGTTCTGCCATACATAATCGAGGGTAATCGCTTGTTGAGAAAGATAATTTAAACGTAAATATGGACTTTCATTAGCAGCACTCCCCAAAGTACCATCACACTAACAGTCAAAATCAAAAGGTTTTTTTTAGCAGAAAACATTTTCCAGAAACCAAGAGATATTTTAAGATTAAAGTTTCAAGGATGGCTAGATTGGAGCTGCAGGACCAATATATTCAAGAAATTAGGGTGTGCGATTTTTCTACTACAACAGCAATAACAACAATAAGCCCTTATCTCGCTACATGGGGTTGACTACAAGGATTCTTAATTTCGCATTTAAATTTAATAAAAAATGTCATTTTTAATGCTTTATTATTTTTTAATTCAACTCTACCTTTCTTAACATAGGACAAACCTAATACATCTACTCTCAAAATAGCATCATTGGAAGGCCAACATATGTGACGAAACAATCTAAGGTGACTCTCTCTAATTTTATCTACCACTGCAACTACTCCAACTTTGTCGCACATCTACTCATTTTGCATTCAGTCTCTAAGTGTAAAGCCACTCATTCACAAGAGCATCCTCATCTCTGCAACACTTAACATAATTTTATGCTTATCTGTTAATGGCCAATATTTTGTGGCCATACAGTATTTGCAGTTCACACCGCCATCTTTTAAAATTTACCCTTAAGTTTGGGGCACTTTTTGATCACACAAGAAGCTCGAAGCATTTCTCCACTTCAACAATCTAACTTCAATTCTATTAATAATATTCCCATCTATTTTACCATCGTTTTGAACAATAATCCTGAGATAATTAAAACGTACACTATTTTGAATGACTTAATCACTCAATGTCACAATCCTAACACTACATCTATTGATACTAAAATTACAATCCATGCATTATTCAATTTTAGATCTATTCAAATGAAAACCTTTAGACTCAAATGTTAACCTCCAAAATTCATGTTTTCATCAACTCCCTCTCTAGTCTTATCAACAGGAAGAATATCATCAGCAGAAAGAATATACCAAAGTAGATTCTCTTGCAAATGTCTAATAAAAACATCCAAGATTAAAGTAAAAAAGATCTGAACTTAAAGCTGATCCTTAACGTAATCCAACAGAAATAGGAAAATACTTTGTTAAACCACCTTATGTTTAAACCCAAGTAACAACTTCTGTATACATATCCTTAATGATTTGAATATAAGTATTATTAACTCCGTTCTTTTCAAGAACTCTCCAAAGCATTTCTCTTGAACCTTTATCATATAATTTCTCTAAAATCAATAAATAACATATGTAGATCCTCACTCTCTCTATACTTCGCCATTAAACCCCTCAACAAATATATAACTTCCATAGTAGATCTACCTGGCAAGAATCCAAATTGATTTTGATAAAACACTAGTAATCACGCCGTAACCTATGCCCAATTTCTCTCTCACATTATTTTAATGTATGACACATTAACTTAATTCCTCTATAACTTGTACACTCTTATCCATCACCTTTATTCTTATAATTGGAACCACACACTCCTTCATTCATCTAGCATCTTTAAGTTTTCAAAATAATATTAAAAATATTAATAAGCCATGAAATTTCTTGATCTCCTAAGCATTTCCATACTTCTATTAGAATATCATCAGGTCCTATTATTTTTACACACTTTATTTTCTTTAAAGCCTCCCTAAATTCAATTTTATAAATATGATACAACAAAAACATTAAGCATTTGTCCCACTACGTGGTGTCGGCTACATGAATATTTTTTCACCATTGTATCCTGTTAAAAGTCAAATTCTCATTTAAATCTAATAAAGAAATATCATTTTTAATATTTTCTAACCAAGTCTTTTTAGGTCTACCTCTGCCTTTCTTAACATAAGTCAAATTTAATACCTCAATTTTTCTAACCGGGTCATCGGAAGGCCTCCATTTAATGTGACCAAACCATCTAAGGCGACTCTCTCTAATCTTATCTTCCACTGGAGCTACTCCAACCTTTTCACGTATATGCTCATTTCGTATCCTCTCTCTAAGGGTAAAGCCACTCATCCACCTAAGCATCCTTATCACTGCAACACTTAGTATTATTCTTCTCTTTTAATGGCCAACATTCGGCACCATAAAGCATTGCAGGTCTCACCACCATCTTATAGAATTTTTCCCTTAAGTTTGAGGGGGACTTTTCTATCGCACAACATGCCCGATGCATTTCTCCACTTCAACCATCCAACTTGAATTTTGCTGATAATATCCCCATCTATTTCACCATCATTCTGAACAATAGATCCAAGATATCTAAAACGTGTACTCTTATTAATGACTTGATCGCCCAAAGGTACAATCCCCTCACTAGGTCTATTGCTACTAAAATTACACTCCATATATTCAATCTTATATTTGCTTAAGCGAAAATCTTAAGATTATGATGATAAAAAAAATCCCTATTTTTATTTAGGCCTAAGGTCATTAAAGCTAATCGTAATCTCACAACCTTCATTGAAAAGTTTATCAAAATATCACATCCATCTATGTTGATTATCCTATTCTAAAAAAACACTTTAATTTTCATCTTTAATGCACTTCACTTGAAATAAATATTTACTTCTCCTATCTCTTTACTTGCTAACTTATATATATAATTTTCATTCTCCTTTGTACCTATTTTATTATATAAATCACTAAAACTTAAATTTTTGCATCACATACTGCCTTTTTAGAATCCCTACGGGCCCCTCTATATCTTTCTAAAATTTTTAATTTTTTACATCTAAACAAATTTTTATGAAAAATATTCTTGTTTTTTATTTTTTCTTGCACATTTTAGTTTCAACTTCAACTGCTTTTACTCTTAAAAATCATTTCTTTTTATTCTCCAAGCCCATACTGTAACATTTAGCTTGATGTAGCTGACCCAACGTAGTGGGACAAAGGCCTGATGTTGTTGTATATCATATCATGGTTTAAAATTGCGCAGTTGAGTATTCAGGCATTTTCATTCCTGAGGTGAAGCATAAACCTCAAGACACTTTGAGACTTAAGCCTCAAAATAAAAAAATTGTGTAAAGTGAAAATAAGAATTAAAAGTGTTTTTTTATATAATATCAGAAAAATTTGTTAAAGGAAAACAAATTAACTTTCTATTGAATTATGAAGTAACATTAACATACATATGAAATAAAAATTTGCACAAGATACAAAATGATAAGTGATAAATTGCATGAAATAGAATTGAAATCCAAATATTATAAGAGAAAAACTACATAAAATATAGGAATTGCATAAAAGTATTAAATAACATCAATTCAACTTCAAATTCCTTCTTTATGAATTCCCTAATTATCCACATTTAATTCCTAAAGAAAGCTGACATAGTTGACAACAACTCAGGAATCATCTACACTGTTATCACTGAGCGATCCTTTATTTGAGTTGTCATCATAATAAATTGGGCTCTCCCTTGCCTCATCTTGTGGAGTCAAATGCCTCCGAATCTAATTCTTCCTTATTTAATTCAATTCTCTTTCTCTTTCATAAATGTTTACCTTCAATATAAAGATAAGATTAACATTCCAAAATTTTTAGGGGAGGAGGTGGTGGTGGTGTGTAGCTTTTAAATGATCCCCAGTGACGGCTATAATAATGATTGTTACAACGAAGGCGGCGGGTTGGAGGTTGAAACACTCGAGAGGAATTTGTTGTGGCTTCGGGGTGCATAAGGGTGTGCTTTGTTCGGGGCTTCAGTTTAGGATTTATATATGTTTTAATAATAAAATATATAAATAGAGTGAGGCTTACGACTCATGATAGCAAGGCGAACCTCAAGACAAGCCTCATCCAAACCGAGGCACAAGCCTCATTACAAAGGCTCGAGGGCGGTTTTCACTGAAATTGTGCTGAGGTGGACCTTATATTGTGCAATTTTAAACAATGCTTTAGATACCTCAATGTAATCCTAGGACAATGTTTTACTTTATTTTTTAGTTTTCACTCTTTTATTTTAAAGTCAAAACTAATAAACAATACTAGGCACGTAAACTATCACTCGGAATGATTTTATAGTATTTGCAATCTAAACAATTTATTTTTCTTATAAGAAAATAATTAGAGTCTTACTATGACCATTCATATAAGTGATGAGATGCTCATCTGTTTTCTCAAATAAAGTATTAACAATTACAAAATCATAAGCTAGAGCAAAATTTAATATGGTCCTATTACCTTCATTAGTTGCTTCAAACCTATAACCACCATAAATATTTTTTAAATTTGTTACCACAATAACAACATTGTCAATTAAATCTACTTCAATAAAAGCTCTTTTTTTAAGAGATATTTTTGTATTCATTCATTTAAATTATTTAAATTTTTTTTTTCAACACATATCCAAACCTACTCGATGAGTATAAATACTAATAACATTAATAATCTTAATATTAAGAACAATATTTAAAACCATAATTTTATCTTCAATTCTATTAATATCTATAATATTATCATATAATGTTTTATTTCTAATCATACCTACACCATTTCTAGTGCGAACCCTATCAGAATATTAAAGTTCAAATCCTAAACTATAATTTCTTTAGTCTTTTCCCGAACCCATTCAATTTTCTAAATACATAGAATATTTATCTTCCTATGAATTATAATATATATTAATTTCAATTATTTGTCAATAAAAGTACATATATTCTATGTTCATATTCTAATTCTAGTTTTATGGCTTTTTTGCCCACATTTGCCCATGATGTGGGAAACCTTGCTTATTTAAAACTATACCCGGGTGTCAGTGCAACGACTCATGCACACTTTTTGCTATATTCAGGCTATATGACGAGTCACTTCTAAGAAATGCCCTAACATTAACAAAATATATTAAATGATTCATGTCATAATTATTCGATAAATTTTATGTTGGTTGTCGACTACCTAAAGCAACACTCTTTTTTCTCATCCAAGGTTTATGAGATTTTTTTGGCCATTCAAAAAGAATAAAGTCAAGAACTCACTCCTGATGTCAAGTTAAAAGTCATATTTTATGGACTTTTACGCGCCAAAAAAATAAATCCTTTTATTTACAAATGAACTGAATATTATAAGTTATAAAAGGTAATTGATGATTTATTGGAAAAAATATTTCTCGCAGTTTGAAAGCATATGTGAGGCTAGAGACATCAAACTATCAAGATAAGCAACAGATCAAAATGATATGATATATGCACCCCATGTAAGGAAAAACTTGTGCTTAAACGTATCAAATAACTAAAATAAAAGTAAATTTAACAGAACATCTCACAAACCTGTGCAAAGGAGAAAAAATGTCAAACTTACCTACAACTTGGATCTCGACATTTATAGGCAGATGAACCAAATATATGATATGGAACAGAGAAGAATTCGTTATAGATCAATCCACAGTAGATGGAAAATAAGGCCATTAGAAGTATTACATAGCGCCCACCAAATGCCATCTCCATGAAGCTGCCCAGTTTCTGAGGAACAATGCACATGAAGTTATACGGGAAAAAAAACAACAACAATTTGCAAAATAAATCAAACCAAGGAACAAATAAAGCTTATTTAAGTGAGTAACGAAAATTCATCAGTACCTGCATGTGAAAGAATTCTTAACAATAGAACCTCAAAAGAACATAATGATCAATGTTAAAGTAGGCCAACAAAATTGTACATCTAGTCTCCTTCTAAAGCATGAATTTTAAGTTTCAACTTAAAAAGAGGTACACTGTTTTTCAAGCTTCACACTTGGATGTGGAATTCCCTGGTATCAATATTATTTCGTCTCTATCAAAATAACATTATTAAAGCTGAAATGGTTTTAGGTCCGATCCTAACTCATTAATCTGTATCATTAGAATTTTGACAAGAATGTAACAAACAGCACTTGCAAGATAGAAGGCTAAGAAAAAAAATACATCTGTTGATAGAAGGCTAATCAAGATATTGCCCTGTCTTGGAATGCTTTATAGGTCGAGGTAGACAAGAAAGTGAAAAATAAGAAGCCACTCTGACTTAATATAACAACAAATTTAAAAGGATGTTTTTCGGATACTGATATGGAGTTGTTATGCTGTGTCTGTGAGCTGCTGGTGGGTTTGGATGGTTTCGTTATGGCTCTATGATTGATACAACATGAATATGCTGTAATAAACCTAAATGATCATGATCAACTAAAGGCTCCATAAAAAAACAGAGCTTATTTAACAAGTGGAAGAATTCATTGAATTTTTTAAAATGTATAATAAGCGTCAGGCTGACAGAAAGACAGTTTTGATGTAAAACGATAATGTTTCAAACACTAAAAATCATTAGCATTACCTTCTCGTCAACCAAGTTTTAGTACACTTCCAGCCATGTATATCCACCATTAATGCAATTAATCAAATTAACCCAAACATCCAAATATAATTACCACGTAATTGAAGAAATAGTAGAAGATCACATGAATAATTGGAGTCATATAATGAAAAACCTTGCGATTGTGCAAGCCTGGGTTTGCTAGCCAAATTAATTGCCGATTACCATCTTCTTGGCCATTCAGTTACAATATAACAATTTTCTTATGTAATAATTGATCAGCTATAAATGTAACATAAACACATACCATGAGCTGAAATCTGCTCAACTCATTTTACATTCACTATGAAATTTAACAAATGATTGAACATAGTTGGTGGCAAGGGTTAGTTCTTATATACTGTGCCTATGACGCCATTCAAGAGCTCCATACAGAAATACCCATAAAGAATCTAAAGAATACGAACTCAATTATTAAAACCCATATGTTTCAACAATCTTGCATGAGGAGATAAGCATCCAAGATGATCTCTCTGTGAGTCTCTGAAAGGGAATGCTCGTGGGGGTTAGAATGCAAAGAATTTGATATAATTACACTATCCCATAAGACAAAATGGTCGCGGACCTTTACACTATACATAAGCAGGCAAATGAAAGAGCAGATTGAATCATACACATGATCACCCACAAAAAATAGTGACTTTCGCCTACACATCTCGATGGATAATGATATATATGATTCAAGAGTCACAAGATTTCCTCCTATCGATACATCAGCTCAAATGAGATTTATTTGATGTGGGTATCAGTTTCCCATGAGCGAAAGCCCCCGTGGTTAATTACATCTGTCACACCTCAGTTTAGTTCAATCTCTAACAAGCAAACTGGAGTATAATAGAGAAGGATTTCAACATATCAAACTCCACACTTAATAATAGGAAGCATGTAATATTCCTTACTGAACATCAACATAATTAAAATAAATACAGAGCTCCACTAAAACTTTTAAAATTCATTTACATATCCAAAAGTCTTTACATCTAGCATTCAAATCTCGTTTTAAATCTCTTTGCACACCCAAAACGTATTTACATCAAAAGAACGGTCACCTCGTTTTTATTGTCCCAAGGGCTCCTTCCCCTTTCCTGCAATACAATCACTGATAATGAGCTTGGCTCAATGAAATACACAAGCAATTTATAAGAAATAATATTCATTAAGAAATACCATAACAATGCTAACATAATTAAAACACATATTGAAATGTCATATTGAGTCTGAAAGTGCCTAGCAATATTATTTATCTTGCCAAAACTATTCCACATCTTTAAATAAGTTATATAATGATTGAGAGGAGATGCGAAGTCGGAGGTTGGGTCGTCGCTAGCGGCTTGTTGGAGATCGGAGGAGGCGACTTGATGCTTGCGGGTAGCGATTGGGAGAGAGGAGTTCGGGAAGCAGAGGATCGAAGAGTTTCGTTCGATCGGCTTTTAAAGGCGTCTAAGGGGTGCGATCGAGGCTGCGGGATTTAGGCAGGAATCGCAGAGAAACGACGTGAATCGGCGCTGCCAGCGTGATTTCAGCAGGATTCTGGGGATTTCAGTCGGGATTTCGGGCAGATATCGTGGATCCGCCAGATATGATTTTGATTTTTTTTTTGTTCTACCGGTTAATACATAGAGGTTAACAAAACGGCAGCCTTGCGATGATCTGGTTAGGAGAGTAGAGGTATTAGATTTGACTTATGTTAAGAAAGGTAGGGGTAGACCTAAAAAGACTTGGTTCGAAAATATTAAAAATGACCTTTCTTTATTAGATTTAAACGAGAATTTGACTTTTAATAGGACACAATGGAGAAAAAGGATTTATGTAGCCGACCCCACGTAGTGGGATAAAGGCTTGATGTTGTTGTTGTTGTTGTTGTTGTGGAAGTTGTTCTCTCATTCAGGGTTGAGTCAAATTTCTCAACTTCTAGAATTAAGAGTGTAGACTTACCTCATCAGGTCTTTCGCCTTTACTTGTGTGGACCTATCTCTCATATATAACTTATTTCACTTTTCATATAGTCATCTTTTTTAGCCGTAATGACATATGCTTTTAATGACATAGTTACGCTTTAGCTGTTCTTCAGTTACCCTTTAGTTGCCCTTTAGGTGCCCTTTAACTGCCCTTTAGTTGCCCTTTAGGTGCGCTTTAGGTGCCCTTTAGGCACGCTTTAGGCGCGTTTTAGGTGCGCTTTAGGTGCACTTTACGTACCCTTTTTGCTCATTCACTAGTTTATGAATATTTACCCTTTTATGCTTACGAAATCATTCACATTGCTAAAGATTACCCTTTACATAAACAATTTCATACATAAACAATCATATTCATATAAAATAATCAAAATAAACTAGAATATATGTGATCGTAAACATAATCAAGATGAAGTGTAATAATAAAATATTTATTAATTCTTATAACCTTGTTTGGGTATCTTACCTCGAGAGGAATTGGTTCTCCTAGACTATACTTTCTTTTCCTTTTATACACAACCTTTATTAAACTTCCTCATTCAACACAACACCTTTTTTCAAATTTTGGTCACCACTATACCAGTTCATTCCTCCATATTCTTGAATTAAGCAACCACCACCTTCAACTATATTTTAGAAATTCCAAAATTATAATTCAACACAAAAATTACAGAAATTGCTATCTCATATTTTTGAAAGCTTAAAACTCCTACCTTAATTTCATTATCTAATAAATCAGCTACCAAACTTGAAATTCCAACACACAACCCACCTCTTTCAGCTCCAGTTCTCTCACGACTTGCAGAGCTTCGTCTCTTGAATGGAAAGGAAAAAATAAAATGAAAGAATGGCTACAGGTGTTACTAATATAATAATATAACCATTCCACTAAGAATACATTCTTTATATATTATATAATTAATTCCACTAAGCCACTATACATTAATGCTATACGTTGGATGAAGTATGAGAGGGATCAGCCATTGCATGCCAAGCTAAGTGGATATGCTACAGTAACCGTAAATAGGAAAATGGATTATTTTCTTTAGCAATTAAATCATTCATTTAAATTAATACTAAGTATTATTACAGCTAATAATTTTAATTAAGTGTTTAGAACAAACTCATTTAAATGATAACATGCCTTTTATATGAATACAAATAATTATACTATAAGGATCAAAATTAAAATTAAAAGCTAATAAAATAATTTGACATTTTCCATATATGAAAAAAAAAATAATGAATGATTTTATTGAGAAATATTCCTACTTACTTTTAACAGATTTAGGATATTATAACATCTTAGGCTTCAACCTATGAACACTCTCGATGGGAATACTATTTTATTCTCTTCTTGGTTTGATACATGGTGGGATTCCTAGGTTCTTCTAAAGCAAAGGAGATAGTCTTTAATTTGCATCCAAAGATTTTTCTCCTACTTTAGTAAACTAAATTAGGGTTTATATTAACTTGGTTCTAAATTCCCTTTAGAGGTAAGCCCTTAAAGTTAATTATATCTCCGAAGAGAAAAAATTCTTGATTAAAGTGAGAATTAGACATTTTTAATATATGAAGATTTGATTAAAATTTGAGTTTAAATGACTTAAGATTAATTTACTATTTTAGAAGAAATCATAGATTTAAAATTTATTAGGAATTAAAGAAGACACTGAGGGTGTACAATCTAAACTTTTGTCTGCCTAGAGTGGAAGCCAGCTAACATCTTAAACATCAATGAATGCCTTATGAATGCAAATATAGGATGACACTAATCCTAATAATTCATTTAATTGAAATATAAATACAACCCGGGGTCTGCTATAAACATAAGGTGGTCAAGCTCCACTACAACATACTTGGGTTTCTATACCTATGAATGGAGTGGGTTTAAAGATAATTGCTTATTATCTTTTAGCTCTGAGTCTCCTATAAGATTCCAAAAGAGAACACCTTCCAGAGGTGAGGGGATCATCTTTTAGAGCCTTATATTTATATATAAGCAATCACATCTGACCTTTTACAATTCTTTAAATTTGTATAACTCGATCTAAATACATTCTAAATGCTTTATATTTACATTTGACTCTTACATATACATTTCTTCCAAGGTATATTCCACTTCATCCTTTTGTAATAAATAAAATGGGTCATAAACATAAATGCAATGCATATATGAATGTATCGTAGGTGTATATAATTTAATAAATTAAGTACACCAAAAAAATAATCATGCATGCTATGACATCCAGAGTGCATGAATATAAACAAACATATCAAGGATATCCTCCCGGCAAAGGTACCGGCATCACAGCAAAACACACTATTGGTTTAGCCTAAAACTAGAGTCAGTGATCTTAGCAAACAAGTTATAATGTGTGAAAAGGGTTGTGTCTTTGATATGTTTCATAAGGTTTGATGTTTGAGTTGTTTAAAATTGAAGTTATTTGTTGGTTATAGATCAAGGAACATTTTGATTTAAGTTTAAGTTTAGTATTTTGAAATTTTATTAATTAAATTTTAGAGTATTTTTATTTTTAAGTTCTAAGAAAAAATAGCCTTATGAATTCAATATATGTATGCTCTCCAAAATGAGCAAACATAATATATAAAGTTTTTTATTTTATTGATGAATTATTAATGATTAATTAATATAAACCTCATGATCTTTTACTGGGTTTCTACAAAATAGCCCTAAGTTTTTGATAGTTACTTCACTGGTGCTTGTCCATTGGTTTCCAGTCGTAGCACCTCTATTTGGAATAAATAGGCAAACCTCATGACTCTTGAATAATATATATCATTACCCATCGAGATATATAGGCTAAAGCCGCTATTTTTCATTAGTGAACGTATGTACGATTCAATCTGCTCTACCATTGGCCTGCTTATGTAGAGTGTAAATATCCGTGATTGTTTTGTCCTACGGGATAGTGTGAGCATACCCTTTTAATTCTAACCCCTGCGAGCATTCCCTTTGAAGACTGACACTCATGTAAAGGATAAGAGATAGATACACATTTCTTCTCCCTTTTTTTCACTATAAAAAGGAATGGTAATGATAAATGTAAATAAAACAAAGGCCGAGGAATTTGAGAAAACCTATGTTTGGGTAATACACAAGAAAACATGAACAAACAACTAATTTAAATGGAGGAAATGTAGTACAAGCATGAGCGGCCTATAACAATCATAAGTGCGCAAGCATCATTTAGCTCATTGAAAGTATCTTCTATTTTCTTGGTAAATTTGCAAGTTCTGACACGGTATTTTGGCATTTTAAGAGCTACTCTCTCATTTCTGATAAAGAATGCTATCATTCAAAAATAATTTCAGATGGTTTTCCCTCTTCCTTCTAAAGAGAAGATTCAAATGCCCTCAAGTAACAAGGAATGGCATCATACTACAAAAAAATAATTTTATATTCATACATGCAATTAAGAACAATAATTTACACGAGAAAACCTGCCTGAGATTCAAGTTTCCGTTCACGGAGTATAAGGAACAGTGCTGCAAATAACAAGCATATTCCATGGCCCCAATCACCAAACATTACCGCAAAAAGGAAAGGAAATGTTATAACTGAATAAACAGAAGGATTTGCCTCCATATATCTCGCAACACTGAAATAGAAATACTTATCAATAATGGAAGGTCAATTAGTTTAAATAGATTCTAAGTTCTTATAGATCTAATAAAAAGCATCTTCCATAGAAAACTACACAGTATGGACTATTTGCATGGAAATCTAAAGAGACAGACCCATATGCATCAACGATTTCCTGAAAAGCATGAGTAAATCGATTGGTTCTAAAATATGTTGGAGGTGATTCAGTGGCATCCATAACATGAAATATTATTCCCAACTGTGAGTTGCTGTCAATGGTTGCACGCTGTAGCGAATCTTTGATCTATAACAAAATGGAAAACTAGGTAAAATTAGCATAATCAGTATTCCAGATGATGAGAATTATTACTGGTAAAATTTCAAACAACAATGAAATTTTCTGAAAGAGAAAATAGCAATAAGCTATATGACATGGTGAGCTTTGTATAACCTGAGGTTTAGCAAATGCAGGACACCATCCTTCCCCAACAAGGCATTTTTTGGTTACATCAAAATTGAGCTTATTTAAAGTGTCATAGACAGCTTTCTCCTTCTTAACCTAGGAGAATAAATTGAATATCTCAAGTCAAGAATGAATGCCTAACTCAAAAGAATGCATAAATGAACACGCAGTCTGTTTGCCAAACTCCAACCACAGCAAGAACCAATTGACCAGTTACAGACAACAACAAAAATTACCATCATAGTCCACCTCCAAAGTTGGCAACCAATTGAGCTCAATGCCTTGTTTCTATGATGGATACCAGCATTCAAAGTGGTCTCAAGTTCTGAGAGACGAGATAAAACCTGAAATGGAACCAGGCAAAATGAACAAGAGATATTCAGAAACTAGGAATTACGGTTAGCCATTGTTCAGCATTCATCCTTCTATGGAAAAATATGTTATACCGTGCTTCAACGACTTTAGAGCATGCACCATTTTTCAAAAACATATTATATAATTTTCTGAAAAAGTCTAAAAGAACTTATAACTAAATTTATCGAATGCACAGCATGTATTAAGTTCACAAAATTATACTAAGAGATTAAAATTTGAGCAGGCTTCCAAACCAAAATAAACAGTCAAGTTACAAAACTTTGTCACCAAACACTCCTAGATGTGAGGATAAGAGAGCAAGAATCTTAAATCAATTTTTTGAACATCCATAGAAAGACAAACTAGAACTTTGATTCGCACTAAAACCACAGAATTCAAACTAGGTCGAAATTGGTTGGTTCAAACTTCGATTCAAAATGAAATTCAGGTCATATCAACATTTTGATTCTTCTATCTAATTTTGTGTTTCATAAGATGACAACAAGCCATTGTTGCTATTCCATAACCTTCGGCCTGTATCCCATCTCATAGGTCTTGTCGTCATGTGGATCATGTTCGCTATGGCATTTTCTTCATGGCCTAGACCCTCATTCGGAATTAACTTTATCTAAGTCTTTGCATCACATATTGCATTCTTAGACTCCTTACAAATCCCTACATATCATTTCCAAATTTTCAAACTTTTATATCTAAACCAATTTTTATAACAAACTTTTTTATTTTTTGTCTTTTCTTGGACACTTTAATTCAACTACCAAGTATTTTTTATTATTAGGACTTTTTCCTTTATTCCAAACACATTCTTTATAACATTCTTAATATTATTAATCATTTTTTCCACATAACATTAGCTTGTTCATGCACAATAAAAATCTTAAAATCTTGAATCTTATTCTCGAAAATCTTTTTTTAATATTCTTTAAATGCCCCCATCTAATTCTAAAATAACATTTTATTATATTTTCAATTTTTGATCCTTCATCATAAAGTTTAAAACTAATAAACGACATTGGGTACCTAAACTTTCACTCATAATAATTTTACAATCTTTATAATCTAAATGATATATTTTTCTTATAAGAAAAATAATCAATCTGAATTTTATTATATTCATTCTTATAAGTAAAGTGATACTCTATTTTCTTAAATAAGGTATTAGCAATTACAAAATCATAAGCTGAGCAAAATCTAAATGGTCACTACAAACCCATAGCCATTATGATTGCTTTTAAAATCTTCTACCACTATGCCAACGTGTACATTTAAATCATCTCCAATAAAAATATTTCTTCAATAGATATAATTTGTATTAATATTTCTAATTCATTCTAAAATTTTAATTTTGAACATTTATCCAAACTTACTTGAGTAAGAACTTATAATATTAATAATCTCAACATTAACAACAATCTCTAAAGCTATAATTTTATCACCAATTATATATATTTCTACAATATTATCCTTCAAATTATTATCTATAATAACACCTATACCATTTCTAGTACAACACTTACCTGAATACCATAGTTTAAATCTTAAACTATCAATCTTCTACTCAACCCATTTAGTTTTTTGAATGCATAAAAATATTTATCTTTCTATGAATCATTATATATATAATATATATAATTCTAAATCTAGTTTTAAGGACTAGCTTTTTTCCCACATCCATCCATGATGTGGGAATTTTGGCTTATTTAACACTACACTTGAGTGCTAGTGCAGTGGCCATTGCACACTTTTTGTTGTATTTAGGTCATACATAACGTCGCTTCTAGAGAACGCCCTAACATTAATACATTGTGTTAAAGAATTCATGTTTTAATTATTCAAAAAATGTTATGCTGATTGTCGACTACCAAACACAACCCTACACTTTTCTCATCCAGAACTTAGGACCTGACAACGACAACATTAGATGCATACCACAACCTAATCAACCGAGCCAACACAAAGCTAATAAATCCATAAGTAAGTAACATTAACAAGGCTAGTACAAAACAAGTAGACTTACTAGGTCAACCACATGTAAGACTCAAGCCTCTATCGAGTTATAACAGCTACACAAGGCCACAAAATACCATTTTAGGGTTACCATGTTTGTCAATCAAAACCTTCAGCTAGCCATAACTTGCTTACCAAGCCTTTACCCACTGAACCAACTAAACTTTTGTGTTGCTTAGACATGTTTTTTCGAGTCAACCTAAAGCTTAACAACTGACATAATGTCATGCCTCTTAAGCGTATCAGTCATATCTAATATCCCTAAAATATAAGTGGCTATAAGGCATACCTCTAAACCATTCAATTAAGCAGGTATAGCAAGTCATCTAATCATGAGTTAAGTCAATCTTAAAAGTAAGTATTGACATTTTCAACCCAATTTACTCAGAGTACATGAGATGAGAAAGCCATGGTCAGTATCCCTAAACGTTACAACTCTAGGTTCTGGAAAATTTGATCCACTAACAAACCTAGGATAATTGAACCAGGGGATATTAATTTAGTTTACTTCCACCCCATAACCCATTTCCCTGTCAATCAAATACAAATATAAATAGCAATTTCAGTCTAAAATTGAGCCTAAGAGATCTTTTTAATTGAGAGTGCTCTCCCAGATCCTAGAGGAGTAGATTTGCACCTATAAAAAATCATGGTCTAATTTAACCAAACTCTAACCCAACATTAGAAAAAAATATGATTAAATCAATTTGCAGCTTTAAAGTGCAATAGAATATATAAGTTTTAAATAATTTCATCAGAGCTCGGCAGCTCTTTTAGGAGCCCACACTTGCGTTTTCCTTAACTTGTATAAGAAGAGCATGAATTTCCTATAAAAAGATTCCTAGAACTCAGCTTCTTCATTCTAAGAGCTAGATCGAAATTATTCATCCGTCTTTCATAAAACGTTCTTCCAGTCGCCTCTATCATTACAAAAGTCCAATTTTTAAGCCATGCAAACAAAAAGAAATTAAAAAAACATATAAAACAGCATGACTTGCGGATATATAGCCCATGAAAATAAGCAGTTGAGTTTGCATGAAAATCAGTCTTAAGGAGCATACCTCCCTTGAAATTTGCTTCTGTTTATTCATATCTTCGGGAACAGGATAGCAATTTGCACCAAATGAATCACAGATCCTAACAATTTTAGTTTTCGCTTGCTCCCCTGAAAAGAATACAACAAAGACAGTCTTTTCTACCTGCATTAGAAAGAATAAACAGGTATAGTTAAAGATAAAGTTGGATTGTCCAGAAAAAAAAAACAATTAAGCATATTGCCCCAAAAATTGTAATCAATTAGATTCATGATGTGAGTATAACATTTCATAACAATACACAAATATGATGTTCAATAAAATGGAATACGTATTTTTTGAGTAAAAACGGACAAATAAAACAATAGAATAAAAAAAATTGGAGGTTTGCAGAAAAACTAAAGAAAGAAGCATCAAACCATTTCACCAGATATTGGATCCATGACATGTTCTCCAGCTGGTGCGTGATGAAAAAACATGTTGCCCCTTGTAGCTCTGAAGAGCATTCTCTCAAATCTTAGAGCATTGGCTTTACAAATTATCCCACTGATGAATCTCAAGCCATCTTTTTTAGAAAGTTCGGGCTGAATTTTCTTCAAAAGAACTTTTAGCTTATATAATCATATTTGAACTTCAAAATTTAAGAAATGAGTTATGGAGAACACCTGTTCTAGTAAAGATAGGTTTCCTTCATCGTCTTCAGCAGTATACACATTTTCATCCAACTCTCTCTCAGATGGCGCTGCATGATTTTGTGCTGAAACAAGAAAACCACCTGCCTGGAACGAGGAAGTATGAGAAGGCAGAGATAGTATGAAGCATGACTGACACAGAAACAGAAATAGGAAGCGACAGGCATAAAAAGTAGGATATGAACAAGATGTTTTCTTTTATAAATTATTAATACAAAAGATGTAATAAAAAGTGTAATAAAAATACCTAATGTCAATATTTTCTATTAAAAATATCACAATAAACTATAAGGGGATTTATACACATAACCCAAATTGTTATGTATTTACATATTTAACACCTAAATCTTATATACTACTTCAGTTTTTAAATCACATCAAAATACATGCATGAAAAATCTTAGTGGTCTTTTTATGCAATTTAGAGATTTGAGTATTATATAAGTCAATATAAATTTTGACATGTCAGAAATGTAAATACATAAAAATTTTGTGTTATGCATATAAATCCCCCTAAACTATTATATCATCCGCATTTTTTAAGAAAATAAAATGATCGAGAAAAGAAAAATTTACATTGATTTAATTATAATTACATTTTAATATTTTATCTAGTGCACTATGTTAAAAACGAGGATCTGAAAGGGAAAAACTTGAATTTTATTACGCAATATACTCCCTATTTATAGATCTATACAAGGTGTATCGATAAGGAAACAAATAACTCTTATAATAACATGAATATAATTATTCCTAAATTAATGGGAGGAATTAATGCAATCCATGTAGTCTTCCCACGGATTACTGTTCACAGCCGTGGATATCTTTGGGATCGTAAGGTTGAGATTTAACACACTATATTGTTAATAACACACTAACATTAGCATTAACCATCCGACCTGATTTTATAAGATTTTAAGATGACCTAGATTTAAAATTGCACAATTGAGTATTTAGGCATTTTTCATTCGTGAGGCAATGCATAAGTCTCAACGCGTTTTAAGGCGTAAGCCTCAAAATTTAAAAATTGTGTAAAGTGAAAATAAATGTTTAAAGTAATTTTTTTTTATAATAATCAAATGATATATTAAAACATAATATATTAACTTTCTATTAAACAATGAATTAACAAATTGACATACTTATGAAACAAAAATTGCACAAGACATAAAATGACAACTAATAAATTACGTGAAATAGAATGGAAATCCAAACATCACAAGAGCAAAACAACATTAAATATAGAAATTGCATAAATATATCATATAATAAGTTCAACTCCAAATTCTTTCTTTCTCAGTTATCTACTCATTCACATTTAACTCCTAAAAAAAGTTGACATAATATGACAACAGCTCATAAGTCATCTGCATTGTCATTAATGAGGGGTCTTCATTTCTAGCACCAATGTCTTCTTCAATAGAGCTTCACTAACATTAATAAAAACTACATAGTTAGCAAAGATAACTAATTGGAGAAAAAAAAAAACTTCATTATTCAAGTTTGTGCCAACTATGTCAAGGCCTGACCCGATGATGACAGCTCTTTGACAAATGTCAAGGCATATATGCTCATGTCTGACATGAACACCAAAAGCATTTTGAAGAGCCTGTGCTTCACAACATTGATATTAACGAAAGGCCGTGTTAGAGAAAAAGAAGAAAGATATTAAGAAAAAGCAAGAGAAAGGATCATACCAAATCAAAGAAAAAAAGAAAAAATAAACTAATGTTTGCATTGTCGTAAAATCTAGTAGAGACTATTTTGTAAGCCCACAGCAATTATAGGTCTAACCTTGCTACATAAAAATTCATATCAAAGCATTTTATTTATACCTATTACGAACCAAACCATAACATGTCTAAAAGGTCTAGTTACCTTGACCTTAGTCACCCCAACTGCTCCCCTCAACTTTCACTGGTGCAAAAATCTCAAGCCTCACCATTTTTTCCCTCATCACCTATACTTTGAGGTTTAAGGAGAACACCACTTGAGTGAGTCATCCTCAAGATCAAGTCCTCTTCTTCACACAGCTAGCTCAAGACCACATCCCTTATTCTTTCTTTTTCCTCTCGAGCACTAATCCCACCTTCTTTCATCACTGTGAAGACTCATCACAGCCATACAACCCATCCTCGACGTCTCATACACTTGTACCTGACACCCAATCCAACCCCCCCCCTCTTTCCCGCATTAGCCATCGCAGCTTATTCTTCATTGGTACGGTTCCACTTATCTGTCCCTAAATTTCTACCACTAATGATGACATCTTCAAGTTTTTATTGAGATTGGCACCACTGATTGTCGAAAAGCTTCTAGTAACATCATTGTATACTTCTACCTTAATTTCTGTATCAATTTAAAGATTAACTAGAACTCCAATTAACTTGATTTTTAAGACCTTATCACAATTTACGGGTTGATTATAATATTCTTCGAAATTGTGCACCACAACTATTAAGATGTTTATTTTCTTAAATGAAAAATGGGTGTTTTTATTTAGTTTATATAACTCTTATATATTAAATTGAAATCGATCAAGTTAATATGATAATAGATCATCCATGTTAGGCTATCATTATGTGTTGCAATAATAATACCACAACAATTAAGATGTTTATCTTCATAAATAAAAAAATGGGTGTTTTTATTTAGTTTAATTCAGATAAAACATATTAAATTGTAATTGATTAAGTTAATATGAGAATAGATCATTCATGTTAGGTTATGATTATATGTTACAAATAATAATATTATTAATGATTCCTCTTTATTTTTCTAAATGTTTTTTGTTTAGTGCTTGTTTGGTGTTATTTCTTTAGAGCTGTAAGAGTGTGTTTATGAGTAATACAACTCGACATAAGTAATTTTGAATTATGGGAAGGTGAATGTACCCTTTTTTATCAAAAGGTTTATCGTTTATACTTGTAGAAGGTTCTTTAGATACTTAGTATATTGTCAGTCATCACCTTTCACATTCAACTAACCTTCCACATTTTTGTAATAATTTTAATGCTCGTATTGAAATGCCATATGATGTATAGATAGCATTTCACTATTAATTACTACATAAATCTTTTAATTTTGAAATGATCGATAGAATATTTTTATAACACACTCAGAACATGCACATAAATTATGTATGTTGCATGTGATGGATGTAAATTAGTAGAACCTTTTTGTTATAGCTGCCTAATTATCACACTTTTTAATAATATTTTGAAGACTAGAAAGATGTCAGATGTATGGAGAATGAGTGTGTTGATTCCTATCTTAAAGAATAAAGGTGATGCACAAGATTGTGCGAATTATAGAGGAATTAAGTTATTGTGTCATATATTAATACTACGGGAGAGAGTTATGGAGCATAGGTTACGATGTGATACTAATGTTTCTCAAAATCAATTTGGATTCATGTTGTGTAGGTTTACTATGGAAGCCATACATTTAATGTGAGGATTGACGGAGTTGTATAGAGAGAATAAGTAGGATCTTCATATGATATTTATTGACTTAGAGAAAGCATATGATAAAGTTTCAAGAGAAGTGCTATGGAGAGTTCTAAAAAAGAATGGCGTTAATAATGCTTATATTCAAGTCATTAGGGATATGTTTGATAGAGATGTTATTTCTGTTCAAACATAATGTGGTTTAACCATGTATTTTCAAATTTCAGTTGGATTACATCAAGGATCAGCCTTAAGCTCAGATCTTTTTGCTTTAGTCATGGATGTTCTTACTAGAGATTTGCAAGAGAATGCCCCTTGGTGTATATTTTTTGCTGACAATATTCTTCTTGTTGATAAGACTAAAGAGGAAGTCGAAGGAAAACTTAAATTATAGTCGTCAACCTTCGAGTCTAAAGGTTTTAGTTTGAGTATATCTAAAACCGAATACATAGAGTGTAATTTTAGTAAAAAAATTAGTGGGGGGTTTGTGACTTTAAGCAATCAAGTAATTAATAAGAGTACATATTTTAGATATATTAGGTCTATTGTTCAGAGTAATTGTGAAATAGATGGCGATATTATTAGTAGAATTTAAGTTGGATGGTTTTAAGTGAAGGAATGCATTGGGCTTGTTGTTGTGGGCTCCGAAAATTCGGCCCCGGCCCCCGCCCGATTGTAACTTTTTCTTTTTCGGGGGAGTTTTAATAGAATTAAGTTCCAGGATAAATTTTGGAAGGAAGATGAATTTGTAGATAAGACATTGCCCAGAGATTTTGTTCTCATTTTGCGAGGACTTTATGATCTCAGTTCTGGTTTCCTATAGGCGCAAGCCCCTATAGTTAATTACCCCTCCCGATAACGAGAGAGAACTTTCGATTAAGACTAGTCGTCAATCAGATAAGTGTAAAATACATGTTATCTGGCATATATTAGCAACATTGGGCTTGGATTTGGAAAATTGGAAGATTTGATATTTAAAATAAGAAATTTCACCATCTTACACTTAACTTAATTAATCTCAATAGGAGAAATATCCTACCCTGAATATTTCGGAAAGTATAATGGTTCATGAGTAGCTTCGTAGACCAATAAATAAAAAATAGATGATAATAATCTGCAGAGAAAGATGCACTTGCAAAATCAATTATAGAAAATGACAACCTTGGGAAAATATTTTAAAGAGAAATCAGTACAGCAAATTATGTCAAATTATGATCCAGATTTTCTACTGATTTAGATTAATCAAGAAGTGCATTTAGTAGTATCACAAGTGATTCTTCTAGTTGATTTAGACTCATAAAAAATTATCCTCCTGTAACAAAATGATAAGATAGCAAGTTCAGAAATACCAATCCCTACGCAAATTTTCTACTGTGTTAGATTAATCAAAAAGTGCATTTAGTAAGTACCTTCTGCAAAACCAACTTGAACTCAAGAAGTTCATTATATGTCTGTTGCAGTTTCTCACTGTTTGCATTCATTTCAAGAAGTTCAGCCTCGTGTTCACCCAGTTGAACCTGAACCCAAGAGAATATAAATCTATTATAGGCCTTCTGAATGTACCACCATATGATAAAGGACAATATAAACTTCAACAATAACCTCTAGTTCCTCTAAGTGAACATCTGGTTGCAAAGTAGGGCGAGGTAAAATTGCAAGGTTGGCCTTGTTTATCTGATCACTAAAATACCTTAACTTCCGTGACATCTCTCCACAACGTTTTACCTGTTTTGAAGCCCAATTTAGGAAAATGCAACAGGATAGAAAAATATCAATAATGAGTTGAACGTTTAGAAGTTATTTTTGAGACATCATTCCCGACTCCTAAGCTTTATTGCTTTCATATATTTTACTGATTCATCTCATTAATTTTTTAAGTCTGCTTGCTTTTATTTCCAACATCTTTGACAAAATCCATCGAAAAGATAAAAAAAATGAAAGGGTAGTTTCCAATGAATTGGTAACATTGGAAACAAAATTTGAAAAAAGTAACAAAAAGTATTTTAACAAGAAATCACATCAATCCTAGGTATGATGCATTTTTTTATGTTTTAGTGTCTGCATCTATTGAAAACTCCTTATGTACTTGTAGTAATATTTGTCTAGACTGAGCGCTAAAAACGTCCATACATGCCAATAGATAAAGTGATACAATGAGCAATAAAACAACTAATCGTTCTCAAAAGAGTACTAACATTCAATATTGTTAAATTTAGAGAACTAGAAAGGGAAAAAAAAATAATTTTATTACACAAAACCATCCTTATTTATAGATCTATATAAGATGTCTTAATAAAGAAACAAATAACTACAGAATCATGCATAATTTCCTTAATATAATCCTTCCTAAATCAGCCACCCAAATATAGAAGAAAATTGGCGTGATCCATCTGAGCTTCTCACAGATCCCCATGCAAGCCGTGGGATCAAGGGCCAGGGGATGCTGAGATTTAACGGCATGACCCAGGTGAGCCTCCCATCGATCCCCATGCTAGCCTTGGGATCAAGGGAAAAGGGATAGTTGGGATTTAACGCTCCCCATCACACTAGGAAATACAGATCTGTTGTTCACAGCTTGGTAATTAGTCCCATAAAGGTAAAATTATCAAGTCCCTCGATAAGAATATTTGAAGCATTAGTTTTATCCTTTTCCTTTACCCCATGCATCTTGGTTTTACCTTCAATAAACTCCCAGTTCTCTTTTTTAGGAGCAATACCTCTACATCACTATCATATAAAATTTTATGCATTCTTGCACTTTGATCAAAAGAACCAACAATACCATCATAAAACATCTGATCATGTGGCCACCAAATTTTTATCTTTGAGCCAATAATTGTGTCATCTAAGCCTTTCCTATGCTTTTGTGGTCCAGAAGCCTCCTATACGCCTGTTGACCCCACACATTATAACAAAAAAAAAATTAATTATAAAATTACCTGTAGAACCTATAGCCCATCCCGTATCTGATGAAATCTTGTCGCAGTCTGCAAACGGCGCCGAATGCAGTCGCCCCATCCCATGCGTGATATCGCACTCCTACTCGCGGCTTTAAAATGAGAACGAAGTTAAGCTTCATTCATTTTTCTATACAAGCACATCCGAAGCTACAAGTTGAAGCCCTTACACACAAGACCTCCGCTTCCTTCGCCTCTTCCCGTCATTCTTCCCCACTAAGCTGAAGCCACAAGACCACTTGACCAAGCCGATCGAAGCCCCTACCTTTCGAGCTTCCGTCGATCTCTATAGCCCTAGACCCATCGAATTCTCTACTGCAAATCAAATCAAAATCCTTAACTTGCTTCCTCCTCCCTCCGTACAAGTGTCGAAGCTTACCCGACCCCATCTCCTCCACTGCCGAACTCTATCCCGCCGACCTCCACCAAGACGAATCACAATCAATCGACGCCTGTACCCATCACTGCTTCCGATTTGTCCGATCCAGAGGACCTCAACCCACCGAACTCTAGCCGAGCTTCCTCCTGAAGCCGACCCTGCCTGTTGCCTGTATCCCGATCTCCTCCTACTTCAGACTGACCCCAACCAACTCCAGATCTCATGCAAATCTCACTTCTCCCTTCCTCATCCGATCCATATCCCCATCTGCAAGTTGGGCCATGCATCCTTCTACTGCTATAGCCAAAACTCTTGTAGCCATTTAATCCCACTATATTCCCTTAACTATGCCCTAGGTAACACACTCAAATCAGCAAACTTACACTCTTAAACAACAGCCACACACATCTAAAGCCCAATTGAAATCCCCTAATCAGCCTAAACTCCGTTAATAGTAAGCTACTTTTGTCATGACATTTTATTTTTATTATTTGATTTTAACTATTATAATTGATTACGATTAGTGTGTTATCAGTTGTTTTGATTAATTTAAAGTGTGATGCGTTGTATCATCATTGTTAGTAAAGGTAAACTATATATATATATATATAAGCAAAGATGGAAGATATGCAGTGGATGTAGGCTCATACGAGTTGTCGTAGAAGATCTATTGTACGCCCAATGTAGTGTTAACAAGCAGAATGCAGAATAACTACATCAAATACAAATGTCTATGGGCTGCACTAGAAGATTTACACTCAATGCTAATGTACAAACACAGCACTGGATCTATAACACTAATGCAAGCAAACATAAGGCGTCTACAAGTTACAACGCCTGCTACTGGATCTGCAACACTCATGCAAGCTGACAGAAAATGTCTATAAGTTACAACGCCACACCACCAGATCTGCAACACTCATGCAAGTAGATATAAGGCGTCTACAAGTTACAGCGCCATGCCACAGGATCCACAACATTCATGCAAGAGGACAGAAGGCATTTACAAATATTACAAGAATGCCCCCACACATGCACTGTAATATGTATGCACATAGGTACACAAAAGGGGCAACTGTAATCACAAAACCCACATGGGCCCATACGAGCATATTTTGGGTACACATGTGACGTAAAAAAATGCTGCGCGGATCAATAAATGAACATAGTTTGAGCCCGATACTTTTTTATGGATAAATAAGAGTCAGCACGGCTAGAATTATCAAACAGTATACGGTCAGGATGTCGATTGGAATATTTATTTTATACGTTCATATAAGGTCTTCAAAGCCTCTAACAAAGAAAATTCATTAACAAAATCACAAAGCCAACACACCCAATCCTCTATCGACAAATTGGCAAAGTTAATAAGGTTTAATTCACAAATGGAAATGACCCCAACACCCTGATGATGGCCATGTCGAATGCAAATCTCAACTGGAGGGATTAATTCAAAATATTTTCAAATGCTCCCAAATTCCTACAAAATGTAAATATTTTCAAATGACCCCAAACACCTCGATGATGGCCATGTTGAATGCAGATCTCAACCGGAGGGGTTAATTCCAACATTTTAAAATGCCGCCCAGAAAATCCAATACTCTAAAAATCTTAAAATTCAATATATTTAAAAATGGAAATTCAATCATTAACCACTTAAAGTAAAACTCATCCATCCTCCGTAACAGTTTGTCGAGTAAATAAATTAAAATTTAGTTTTTCTCACATAGAGCTAATGTCTAATCGAAAATATCACTAAGATACATTCTAAAATAATCTCCTACTAGTAAGGACGTGATACGTGTCCTCTGGCCAGTGGTTTTGCTGTCAAATAATACCGTAGGATAAACAGTTATGACCCGAGGCACTCTAAACTAAGTGGTTTTGCCGCCAAATGGGACTACTAAATTACGGTTATGGCCAGAGCCAATATGTTTCTTAGTGGCATCAAATCCTTGAGATATGAATCAATAGAATATAGTCAATAGGGCACAAATCCCTTTATTAGCTAAGGTGGATTTAAATTTGTCCGCTTAGGTAAGCATCCACCCCAGGTCTACAAGGTACCCTTGGACAAAACAACTCATAGCTGCCGATAAGGATACTTCTGTCAGGTTTCGTCGACTACCTCTTCTGACTAAGTAGATAAAGGACCATGATGGCCCGTGACGACGGAACAATGGAATCTTGATCAGGCTCATCATCACTTCCCCCACCATCTGGTTTAAGTGAAAGATGGTGAAATTTCCAATTTTAAATATAAAAAACATTCAAATTTCTAAATTCCCAAACCTATGCTGCTATTATATGCTAAATAACACATATTTCTACATATATGATTGACGACTAGCCTTAATCGAAAGTTCTCTCTAGTTATCGGAAGGGGTAATTAATTATAGGGGCTTGCACCTATAGGAAACTAGAACTCAGATTATAAAGTTATCGCAAAATGAGAGAGAAATCTCTAGATAGTGTCTTATCTACAAACCCATCTTCCTTCCCAAAATTTACCACGAAAGTTAATTCTGTTAAAACTCTGATGGGGACATCAGTTGGAAAGTCTACCGTCGATGTGGCCGTAGATAAACGGCCACGATTTATCCGATGTACTTTTGATTTTATTATTGTTTCCTTATTGATGTATTTTTATTTCAACATTTTCCCTTTTTACTCTTGCTTGAGGGATTGAGTCATGTAGCCCCTTGAGGGTATTTGGGTCATTTTGTTTTAAGTCATTGTAAGAGGCTATTTAAAGCCTTTCATCTTGTTCTTTGGAAGTTAATGAATGATTATCAAAATTTTCCTGCAATTGTGTTCTTGAAGCTTATGTGAGAGCTTGAGAAAGAGTTTGAGAGGTTGGTGGAGCCTAGGAGAGGCCACCCGTCATACCCAATAGTCACCACCGATAGCTCTTGGTTCTCCTCCTTTCTATCCTCCCTTCTATTCAATTTCCACCCCGGCCATCCCCACCACCAAACACCACCCCATAACCCCTCCTACCAAAGCTCACCTTCATCCCAACCACAAATCCAAACCCTTACCCTCATCCCGCCGGCCCTCCCTTTTAGCCGCCGGCCTCCCCTTCCTCCACCACTCCCACCCCTCCGTTAATCGTCGGCTCATCTTTGCATCCACCCCATGTATTTTCAAATTTGAAATTCAAAGTGGAAGAGTTAAAAGTTTCCATGTTTCTATTGTGTTCTCTCTTTCTCTTGCTATGATGTATGGCCAATCCGGAGTTTGAATCCGGCCTTGCGTAAGACGATTAAGTTTTCGTGGATCTTCTCATTTTGCCGTTCTTCGACTTGAATCCAAACATTGATGGGTTCATACAGAAGGCCGCCGACAACATGCTATTCGTTTTGACCAAGGCTATGGAGGAGGAACTATCGGAAGGATCGTGGTGTATCACGACGCTTCTCCGAGAAGGTGATCTTCTTCCTTGACTCGTGTACTTTCACATTCTACTTACTTCGTTGAGAGATTGTTCAAGCAACAGATTGTGTTTACTTATCGCCATCCATTAGTAAGCGTAGGTTTGTTACTTCTTTGTGTTTGGATCTCTTTGTTAGGCCAAGGTTATGTTAGAAACTACTTCGCATGCAACGCTTTGATTTTCCTAAATATTTTGATTTCGCTTAGTCTCTTGCGTGGCTTAGCCTAAACGAAAGTAACCACTTATTAGTTTTATTTTCTTCTTTTAATCGCTCATAACAAAAATTCAAAATTGCTCTTTAATTGTTTTGTGCAAGTTTCCTGTTTTTGCATTTAGTCCAGCATCATCTGGTATCAGAGCATGATTAGGCTAGGAATTTCTTTCTAGAATACTTCCTAGGGTGTTGCCTAACTATTGTTTCTAGTTTCTGCATACATAGCATTGTTATATTCATGATAAAACTCATTTTATGCTTGCTGTCCAGAAAATCTTGCACCATTTAGTGAGTTGTAGGTTCATCTTTTAGTCGTCTAAGTGCTCTCCATCACTTACCTGCCACACTAATTGCCTAGGAAACCTTAACCCTTTTGTGTACCTTGTTGTCCTTGTGATTTATGCACCTTCTGTCATCATTTTAAGTGTGCTTCCATAGTGGTTAGCTACTGTCTTCTATCTACAACCCCTCCTAAGTTTCCCATAGTGTCTAGGAATGGACCTGGAACAATTAGGAAGAACATTAGACCTCTTGGTAGGTCAGATGAACACCATAAGCCAGCAGTTGAAGGAAAATCAAGCTGACCTAGCAGAGCTTCGTAGGAACACCACTGAGAGGTTTGACACATTGGAGCGAGCTAGAGAAAACCTGATTTGCTACACCCCTTCTAAACCTCCGTCCATGTATGGGTGTGACGTCTACCACGATGAGGGACCCCCTCGTGCCCATCATCACGCTCCCCAATATGGACATAACCATCCTCACGACCCGAATTACCACTCATGAAAAATATTAAAGTGGATGCTCCAACCTTTGATGACACGCTCGATCTCCAGCTCTTCTTGGACTGGGTCAAAGGTATGGACAGTTTCTTCAAGTGGTACAATATTTCTGACGCGAGGAAGGTTAGTTTTGCAGAGATGAAACTCACGGGTAGGGCTGGGCAATTTTGGTCTAATTCAGAAGCCTTAGGAAAGCCCGCAATGAGTATCCCATTACTGATTGGCTCACTATGAAGCGGGAATTGAAACACAAGTATGTGCCTCCATACTATATCCCCAGACTGTTAGACAAATGGAATAGGCTGACCCAGGATAGCAAACCAGTCAAGGATTATATCGCATCCTTTGACGACTACTTGATTAGATGCAAGGGGGAGACCGCTTCTACCCACGCGCAGATTCTGTCCATGTTTCATACCGGGTTGCAAGAGGATCTTCGCAATGAGCTTTTTGCCCGGAACATTACTACCCTGGAGAATGCATATAGTATTGTTCTAGACTTTGAGGAGAGTAGGTCCCAGCACCCTAGTCGGTCCCACGATGTTAGGCATTCGTATAGACCTTCTGGTAGCTCCATCCCTCACACTCCTACTTCACGACCTACACCTGAGAGCACCAGCCGACCACCCACCGGCCCTCCTGCTCCCCGATCTGATGTTAGACCCAAACCTCCCACCCCGGATACCCCTCAGTCCAATCCCGGGACCAAGTGCTTTCGATGCCAGGGGTATGGGCATATCGCTTCTCAATGCTCCAGTCCTTATAAGATTTCTATCGTCGAGGAGATTATTGAGGACGATCTTAAGCCCGAGGGTGATCAGATCCATCAGGTCGAGGATGAAGGCGAATTCTTTGAGGAGGACGATGACACCGCAGCCCTCCATTGCCTTCAGAGACTGGATACCTCTCCCATCTGCGTTGTGAGATGTGCACTATCACAGCCCACCCCCACTGATGACTGGCGTAGGACCACCATTTTTCATACCTACACGAAAATCAGGGATAAGAACTGCAAAGTCATCGTGGATAGCGGTAGTTGCATCAATGTTGTGTCGTCCAGCATGGTATCCAAGTTAGGACTTGCTCCCATTCCTCACCCCAGTCCATATAAGGTAGCTTGGATCAATTCCACTGCCTTGGAGGTGAAGGAACGAAGTCTCGTGCCAATCTCCTTTGCCTCTTACAAGGAGAACGTATGGTACGATATTCTGATTATGGATGTTGGAAAGATTATGTTAGGTCGACCTTGGATTTTTGATAATGATGTCCACATCTATGGGCGCTCGAACACCTGTGTGTTCGAACATGCGAGTAGAAAGATCAAGCTTTTACCATCGCATCCCCTGGGTAAGGATGACACTAAGCCCTCCCCGAATAACCCCAAGAAGGGACTGAATTTGGTTACTGCTAAGGTTTTGGATTCTAAGGTCGCCCACGGCGCTCCTCTTTATGCACTTGTTGGTCGTGAGATTCCCACTGAGTCTGACGTGGCCATCCCTGATGAAGTCCAACCTATTTTAGAGCAGTTTGCTGATATTATCCCTGATGATCTCCCAGATAGATTACCTCCACTTAGGGATATTCAGCATGTCATAGACTTTGTTCCTGGAGGCTCCCTCCCGAACCTGCCCCATTATCGCGTGAATCCTACTGAGCACGCTGAGCTTAAGAAGCAGGTAGAGGAGTTACTGCAGCGAGGTTTCATTAAGGAGAGTCTTAGTCCCTGTGCGGTACCAGCCCTTCTTAACCCAAATAAGGATAGATCTTGGCGGATGTATGTTCATAGCCGTGCTATTGACAAGATCACCGTCAAGTACCGTTTTCCGATTCTGAGGTTATATGACATGCTAGATATGATGTCGGGTGCCACATTATTTTCGAAGATAGATCTGAAGAGTGGGTACCACCAGATCCAGATCTAGATCTGACCCGGAGATGAGTGGAATACTGCATTCAAAATGAAAGATAGCCTTTATGAGTGGTTAGTCATGCCCTTTGGGTTGAGTAATGCCCATAGTACATTTATGAGGGTTATGACTCAGGTGTTACGCCCTTTTATGGGTAAGTTTGTTGTCGTCTACTTTGATGACATACTTATTTATACCCATTCAGTTGATCAGCACCTGGACCACATTAGGTAGGTTTGTGATGTCCGGAGGAAGGATCAGCTTTATGCCAATACTATGAAATGCACTTTCCTTATAGACCGCGTTATCTTTCTAGGATTTATCGTGTCTGCACAAGGGGTTTCTGCTAACCCCGAAAAGGTTAGAGCCATAGTTGACTGGCTCATTCCACAGAACATCCGGGAAGTTTGCAGCTTCCACGAGTTAGCTACCTTTTATAGGAGATTTATCCGAAATTTCAGCACCATTGTATCTCCTATCACGGATTGTCTAAAGAAGTGTGATTTCCACTGGACCCCGGCTACCACCAGAGCATTCGATGAGATTAAGAAACAAATGGTGGAGGCCCTAGTTATGAGACTTCCTGACTTCTCTAAAGTCTTCGAAGTGACCTGCGACGCTTTGGGGGTAGGAATTGGAGGAGTCCTCTCCCAGGAGGGTCACCCTGTAGCATATTTCAGCGAGAAGCTGAATGATATTAGGCAGCGTTACTCCTTATGACAAGGAATTCTATGCCGTTATCCAATCCCTTCGCTACTGGAGACACTACTTGCTCCCGCAAGAGTTCGTCATCTTTTCGGATCACGAGGCATTGAGATACATTAATTCTCAAAAGAAACTGAATGCCTGACATGGCCACTGGGTAGAATTTCTTCAGGAGTACACTTACACTCTTAGGCACAAGGCAGAGGTCGAGAATAAAGCTGCTGACGCTCTCAGCCGACGAATGATGACTACTCTTGAGTTGAGAGCGGAAGTCATGGGTTTTGATCAAATGAGGATGGATTATCTTGAGTGCCCAGACTTCAGAGAGATTTACTCTTCCCTGTCCACAGGCAGCACACGCCTTGTGGACGATTTCCTATTGGAGGATGGTTACCTTTTCAAAGCCCAAAAGTTTTGTATCCCTAGCACCTCTCTTAGGGAATTCCTTGTGTGGGAGCTACACGTTGGAGGCCTCGCTGGACATTTTGGGAGAGATAAGACGATTGAGGCCGTTGAGTACCGTTTCTATTGGCCAAGCCTTAAGAGAGATGTTGGTAGGATGGTTGCTAAGTGTCACACGTGTCAGTTAGCCAAGCAACGTAAACAGAACACTAACCTTTACACTCCGTTACCTGTGCCTAGTTGTCCTTGGCAGGACGTCAGTATGGATTTTATTTTAGGCCTGCCAAAGACACTGCATAGGAATGATGCCATATGCGTAGTCGTAGATCCATTTTCCAAATTGACTCATTTCCTCCCCTGTTCTAAAACAGCTGATGCCTCTCACATCGCCAAGCTGTATTTTAATGAGGTCATCCGCTTGCATGGTTTACCCAAAACCATTGTATCGGATCGAGATGTGAAGTTCACTGGCTACTTCTGGAAAACCCTGTGGATGAAGATGGGTACCAAGCTACAATTTTCCACTTCCTTTCACCCACAGACTGATGGTCAGACAGAGATAGTTAACATGAGTTTGGGCAATCTGTTGCGTTCTTTGGTTGGGGATCATATTAGAGATTGGGACACTATCCTACCCACTGTTGAGTTTGCATACAATAATTCTGTCAACCGAACCACGGGTCTAAGTCCTTCTGAGATTGTATATGGCTTTAAGCATAGATAGCCTTTAGATTTGATTCCTATGAGTTCTAGGTATAGGATTTCCAAGTCAGCGTCTGCATTTGCATCACATCTGCATGAATTGTATAAGGAAATTGCACAAAACATTGAAAAGAGCAACAAAGATTACAAGTTATATGCTGATTTAAAATGACGATTTAAAACTTTTAAGGTGGGTGACTCCGTGATGGTGCGGATCCGTTCGGAACGGTTCCCACAAGGAACCATTAAGAAGCTACATGCCAAGAATGCTGGGCCATTTAAAATATTAAAGAAAATCAACGACAATGCATATGTAGTAGACCTCCCATAGGATTTCAACATCAACCCGACTTTTAACAATGAGGATCTAGTTGCTTATGAAGACCCCGATTTCAATCCACCCAACCCATTCTTTCAACAGCCTGATATAACTCCACCATTAGAAAACCCTAATTTGCCTCCTCTTCCAACCATTCCCAAATTACCCATGGCTGATAAAGTGGACACAATTTTAAGTGATGACATTATCTCTACAAAGGAATGTTGAAGAAGAAGGTACTTGATCAGGTGGAGAGGAAAACCTGAATCAGAGGACACGTGGATAGACCGCGAGGAGCTGCAGCAGATAGACCCAGATGCTTTGGAGCTTTACGAGAGAGAATCTTACTCGACGAAGCCGAGTTTTCTCCCACCTTGGGAGAATGATGGGGGCATCAGTTGGAAAGACTACTGTCGATGTGGCCGTATATCAACGGCTACGATTTATCCGATGTACTTTTGATTTTATTATAGTTTCCTTATTGATGTATTTTTATTTCAGCATTTTCCTTTTTTACCCTCGCTTGAGGGATTGAGTCATGTAGCCCCTTGAGGGTATTTGAGTCCTTTTGTTTTAAGTCATTGTAAGAGGCTATTTAAAGCCTTCATCTTGCTCTTTGGAGGGGAATGAAGGATAATCAAAATATTTCTTGCAATTGTGCTCTTGAGGCTTATGTGAGAGCTTGTGAAAGAATTTGAGAGTTTGGTGGAGCCTGGGAGAGGCCACCCATCGTACCCAACAGTCACCACCTGTGGCTCTTGGTTCTCCTCCTTTCTTTCTTCCCGTCTACTCAATTTCCACCGCCGGCCATCCCCACCACCAACCACCACCCCATAACCCCTCTTACCAAAGCTCACCATCATCCCAACCACAAATCCAAACCCTCACCCTCATCCCGCCGGCCCTCCCTTTTAGCCGCCGACCTCCACTTCCTCCACCACCCCTAGAAGAAAAACAATGGGGGAGGCCGGGGATGAATTTTTTTAGCCCACAACGCCCTAAGCATGGTTCCATCTTTATTTTGTTTTACCGATATCTTTAACATAGTTATGATCTTTAACCAAATCTTTCACTATAGATTTTTAGGAGAACTTCCTTTAATTCAATTCTTTGTCTTCAGCCTTAATATGCTTAACTCATTTCTACTTCTTAGTGCCAATAGTTTGCTTCTTTTCAAAATGGTCTCTTAACTTTTTAGGAGGGACCAAAATGATCCTCAATTATTTTGAGGGACCAATTTGATCCCTCAACTCTTTTAAATAAGACCATTTTAGTCCTAACTTCTAAACTAATGGATGTTGAACTTAATGGTGTTAAAAAATAGGGGTATTTTAGTAATTTTAAATTAAACTATTTATTAGATTATTTTTTGAATAACTAAATCTTTTAAAAAAAATTATTAATCACTTGTTTAAGAAGAGAAAATAATAATATTTTTAGTTATAATTTTAAAAAATTTAGTCATATATTATTTATTTAACTTACCTAATAACATCTTAGGGATAGTAACTAGCTTAATTATTTAATTACTATTATAAATATTAATAACTTAAATAATTATATAACTACTATTATTATAGAGTTATTTTCTGCTAAATGAGTCATTACTTTACAAGCTTGCAACCCAAGGGACTTTTCACTATAAACAAGAACCCCTAGTGCCTCTCTCTCTCTCTCTCTCTCTCTCTCTCTCTCTCTCTCTCTCTCTCTCTCTATCTGTGTTATAAACACTTCACAATAATGTTGATTATCAATCTGAAAGCAACTGTTCTATGATAATAAACATTCACAAATTAAAGTCATAAAAATGACGCTGTGTAACCTCCGCCCAAACTACTAAAAGTGCCTGAGAAAAATTTATCCAATATTAAAATATTACGGTACTCAATAGCATAGACAATCATAATAGCAAACAAGCTATACAGTAATACAATAATTTAACACCCATCGATGACAAGTTGTTAGACATAATTTTGAGGAAAATACCTATAAATTATAGCAAATGAATTTTTGATGAAAAAAAGTGGAAGACAGCATCCTTTAGCAACCTATTAGTATTATTGATATATCATAAAAAATTATCTTGATCGCGCACGAATCTCGAGGCAAAATCAAACTGGAAAATTCTAAAATTAAATCCGGGATTACCTGAACTCCGATTTCAACAAACTTACAGTCAAACTGAGTGTCTCGGAAATACGAACCCAAGGACACCAAATTGAACTCAATCTGAGCCCAAATGAGTCCAAATTAAGGATCCGAAGCACTGTTGGAAAGTTCGAACCATAATTTGAGTTACCAAACAATATCCAAACATGACGTTCATATAGTTAAATCGAGCGGCTCAACGAAACGAATCCAACGAGCCCAAGATCGCCGAATTCCGATATCATTAAGACCTTCAAATGTCTGACGAATGATACACGATTAAGGGATTCAATATCAGTCGTCCATCCGAATCACTCCATCTTTGCCCCTGATCCTCCTCCTATTTACGGGTCATGTCATCCTCAAAAAACTATAAATAGCCCCTCATTTCTCTTAAGAGGGGACCCAAGGAAGAAGAAGAAGAAGAAGAGAAGAAGCAAGAAGAAGAAGAAGAACAGAAGGATAAGAGGGAAGAAACTCCTCGACCACCATCAGAATTCTGCCCGACGCCCGAGTGACGCCGGAGTTCTGCCCGACGCAAGAGTGACGTCGGAATTCTGCCCGATGCCCAAGAGACACCGGAATTCTACCCAAGTGACGCCGGAATTCTGCCCGACACCCGAGTGATGCCGGAATTCTGCCCGATGCCCAAGTGTCGCCGTAATTCTACCCAAGTGACATCAGAATTCTGCCCGACGCCCATGTGGCACCAGAAATTTGCCCGACGCCCACGTGGCACCAGAAATCTGCACGACGCCCAAGTGACGTCATAATTCTAAGGGATTCTGAATTCAGCTCGTATACACAACTTGTTTGTAATTGGATTTCAATCCGGAAGTAAAGCATTGTAATCTGATCGTCCTAAATTTTTAAGGACGAGTCAGCCTCTTAAGCCTCAAACAAACACTAGTGGAATTATTTCAATTGGGTGTGGCACCGTGGTTTTTTCCCTTTCCAGGATTTCAATTGGGTGTGGAATTATTTCTCCTCTGTTTGTGTGCTAGATATACGTACAACGCTGAGACGGAAATTTTCTAACTTTATCACCGAGTATATTCTAGCCCGTAACAGTTTGGCGCCGTCTATAGGAATGATTATCCCACAACTCCAAGCATTGCTACGATGGTCAACAGACGCAGCAGTCGTATCGTTGGAGCTTCTCACTCCAACTCCCACCAGTCCAGAAATCAGTCTATGAATCATAGATGTCTGATATCTGCCTCTTTCTACCCTGGGGGGCAAAATGCCGTTGGAGAAGGAACCTCGGGACCTTCCATAGAAGAGAGAATCTGAAAAAATGAAAGAATCTCAGAACGAGATCCTTCAACTCCTACGAGAGACTCGGCAGCCAACATTACCACAGCGGGAGGAGGTTCTTCTTGCTCGAGCTCCACCACTGGCAGAAGATGTTCAACTCAAACATCTTCAAGCGGAGATTCATCTTCCTCCACCAAGAAGACATCCGCAGTCATGCCAGGATAACGAACTTGCTGATACAGCAAGTTCTAGCCATCCTTCTCCCACAACTCGACAACCTTGCATTCGTCCAGATCTCCCAGAAGACATAGCCCAACCACACGTTGTTGAGCTCCCTCGCAATGCCCTATGTCATGAACTGTGAAAATTGGTACGAGAAGAGTTCCCCAGAGGAGATGTGAGGCAAACTCTTCGACAGTGGAACTTTTAGGAGTCATCACCTTTAACTGAAGCCATTCTTCAGCACCCCATTCCGGTTGGCTTCAAACTACCAAGCATTGAGTCCTAGAAAGGGACGTCCGACCTATACGAGCATATCGACCACTATAGAACCATCATGCATATTCAGCGAGCCTTAGACGCACTCCTTTGCCAGGTTTTTCCTTCCACCCTTAAAGGATAGGCTCGAACATGGTTCTATTCGTTTCCATCTGAAACGATCCCTTCATTCGTCAAATTGGCCAAAGTGTTTATCGAATAGTTCATAGCCAATCGAAGAATTGCTAAGAATTCTTCCCACCTCTCCGGGATCCGTCAAAATGAGGGAGAATCATTGAAGGAATATTTTCAGCAGTTTTCCACCGAAGCTCGACAGATTCTAGGAGTAGACCCTAAATTGCTCAGAGGGGTCTTTCTTAGAGGCCTTTGTCCTGGCCCATTCTATTCAGCACTCATGCGTGACACTGTTCATTCATATGTCGATCTGATCCATCATGTGGAGGCGCAAATTTCTATAGATGAAGCTATAAATATTCATAGAAAGCAGTTTGAGTAAACAAATGGAAAGCGCAAAGGTGCACCAGGGATGGATAATTCATCCTCACAATGAAAGAAGAAGGGAAAGAATAATCTACCTCCTAGACCTCCATTGCCATGACGGGAACCTCGACAGGAGGAGTATACCCCATTCAACACATCTCGAGTAAATGTATTAATGCCTATTCGAGATCAAGGTTTAAAATTGCGTAACTGCGCCTCGAGGCGGTTTTCGTCCGTGAGGCGAGGCGTAAGCCTCGAGGCGGTCTGAGGCGTAAGCCTCACGAACACAGAATTGCGTAAATGAAAAATTAAGGGTTTTAGCAGGAAAATAAAAATGTATTAATGGCTATTCGAGATTAAGATACAGTGAAATGACCGCATCCATTGAAGCCGAACACAGGAAATCAAGATCATTACTGTCACTTTCATCATAGTAATGGACAAACTACTAAAGCCTTTAGGCAATTCAAGGAGGAGATTGAAAGACTTATCCGCCAAGGCTATCTTCGACAGTTTATTCTGGATCCACCTACCTGAGAGGAAGCTCGTCCTGCTGGGGGAAAAATCAATAACAGAGACAACCGATGAATAATCGAATAGTAGTTGGTGAAATTGAGACAATCACAGGAGGCCCCGTACTATCTGATCAAGTATTTTTGGTTGTTGATGAAAATCCGACACCAAAGAAGGCTCGTATCGATCATTCTATCACATTTGATGACTCTGATCTGGAGGGAGTAAAAACCCTCATCAAGATCCGCTTGTTATTAATGTGGGGATAGGTGACCTGTGCTACAACGTCAAAAGAATTCTTGTGGACAATGGAAGCTCTATAGATATCATATTCTACTCCACTTTTATCAATATGGGTCTCTCAAGAGAAAAGCTTCAGCCCGCTGCAAGTCCTTTGTATAGATTTGATAATCGACCTGTACGAGCAGAAGGGATGATCAATCTCCCAGTTGTACATGGAGAATTTCCTCGATAGACTACACACTCCATTCAGTTCATTATTATAAAGTCAGAATCGGCTTACAACGCTACCATTGGGAGGTTGCTCCAGTCAATTTTTGGGATCGTCACCTCTATTCCTCACCTTAAGATGAAGTTCCTTACCCCGGCAGGAGTCAGTATAATATGTGGAGATCAACAAATAGCACAAACCTGCTATCTTAAGCAGGTTAAAATATGTCCAACAGTTACCCTGAGCATCGAGAACTTTAATCTCCGGAGCGAGGATATCCCCCATAGAGTTTCCCCTATAAAAGACCTCACAACTGTATCTATATCTGAAGAACATCCATCAAAGACTGTGCGGATTAAATCACTTCTCTCAGACAACGAGAAAAAAAATTCATAGATTTTCTACATGAAAATCATGATGTTTTTGCCTGGAGTTCGGCAGATATGCCAGGAATCGACCCCGAAGTGATAGTGCATTCCCTCAAAGTCAATCTGATGTGCAAACCGATCATCCAAAAGAAATGAAATTTGGCACCAAATCTTCAGCAAGCAATCGAGCAAGAAGTGGATAAGCTTTTGGAAGTCGGATTTATATGGGAGGTGCACTATCCTACTTGGCTGGCAAATGTTGTCATGGTTCGAAAGGGGAGTGAAGCTTGGAGAATGTGTATAGATTATACAGATCTCAACAAAACCTGCACAAAAGACAACTTTCCTCTTCCTCGTATTGACCAGTTAATCGATATCACCTATGGCATCAGATGTTGAGCTTTATGGATGCCTACTATGACTATAATCAAATAAAGATGAATCCTGCTGATGTAGAGGCGACAGCTTTTCAAACATACAAAGGGTTATACTGCTATCGGGTGATGCCCTTCGGGCTCAAAAATGCATGAGCAACTTATCAGTGCCTCATGAATAAGGTTTTCAAAAACTTTATTAGGCGTACTATTGAGGTGTACGTAGATGATATGTTGGTGAAAAGTCTTGAAAAATCTCAACATATCTCTGACTTAGAATAGTGCTTCTACTTATTGAGACGTTATAATATGCGACTCAACACCGCTAAATGTGCTTTTGGAGTTGCTTCTAAAAAGTTTTTGAGGTGTATGGCAACCCATAGAGGGATTGAAACTAATCCCGAGAAGATCAAGGCACTAAGGGATATGGTGCCACCAAAGAATATCAAAGATATCTAAAGGCTAAATAGGAGAATTGCAGCACTATCTCGTTTCCTGACACGTTCAGGAGACAAATATCTGACCTTCTTCAAAATACTTAGAGGTGCTCGTAACTCTGAATTCCAATGGACTGATAAAAGTCAAAAAGCCTTTGAACAGTTACAAAAATATTTGGCATCCCCTCCACTACTTTCTAAATCGATACCAAGAGAAAAAGTTGTATTTGTACATGGTTGTTTCTGCCCAAGCCATTAGTTCAGCCTTGGTACAAGAAGAAAATGTTATACAACGTCCCATCTATTATATCAGTAAAATTCTATCTGAAACAGAGAGATGATATCCTCTAGTAGATAAGACAGTAATGGTGTTAGTTTATTCCGCCAGAAAACTACGCCCTTACTTTCAAGCCCATTCAATTGGGGTTTACACAAATCTGTCACTGAAAAGTATCCTACAAAAGTCAGAAGCATCGGGTAGGCTCGTCAAGTGGTATGTAGAGTTGGGAGAATTTGACATTCCTACTTACCTAGGCCCGATATTAAATCTCAAGCACTTGCAGATTTCGTAATTGAATGCACCGTCCCAGTATCCAATGTTCCACCAAGTGCTTTGCCTTCTCCTCCATGCTGGGGCTGGAATTCTGTTGATCTCTCCACAGAAAGTTATCTTTGAGTATGGGCTCCAACTCAAGCTCCCGGCAAGAAACAATACAGCAGAATATGAGGCTCTTATTACTGGATTGAGACTAGAAAAATATTTTGAGGTGCAGAATTTAGTAGTCCACATTGATTCACAATTAGTCACCTCTCAGGTGCGGGAGTTTGATATCCACAATTCTCAATTGGACCAGTATTGCAGCATTGTGAAGTTACTCTTAAACAATATAAGAGAGAATCAGATCATACGTGTTCTCCGAGAGCAAAATACAAGAGCAAATGCTCTTTCCAAACTTGCAACATCAATAATGGGAGATGTTTATAAAAGAAAGTGTATCGATGAGATCTACTTTCTAAGTATTCAAGGTCCGTGGGTCATACAATCAATCAATGAACCAAGAGAGGTGTCTTGGATCAATCTCATCTTATCTTTTTTACATGTAGTACTACCTGAAGAGCCCATGGCTGCAACACGACCTCGGAGACAAGCAGCAAATATTACTATTATTGGCGACGAGTTGTGTAAACACGCCTTTACCGAACCTTATCTCAAGTGTCTCCCACCTTCAGAAGCTGATTACACACTCCGAAAAGTTCATTCAAAAGTTTGTGGAGAACATTTGGGAGGAAGAGCGTTGGCTTACAAGATCATGAGACAAGAATTTTATTGGCTTACAATGAAACATGACGCACTTGAGTTTACTCAAAAGTGTAAAAACTGTCAGTTGCATTCAAATCTCGTCCATATACTCGCTCTAGAGCTTGCTCACTTCAGAGCCCATAGCCTTTCGCCCAATAGGGAATTGATATAATGAGACCCTTCCCTATAGCCAGTGGACAATGAAAATTCATTATTCTGGTTGTAGATTACTTCACCAAATGGGTGGATGTAGAACCTTTGACGAAGATTATTGAAGCAAATGCCAAGCAGGTATTGTGGAAGAATATAGTCTGTCGCTTTGGCATTTCTACAAGAATCATCACTGACAATGAGACACAGTTTATTGGGAAGAACTTTATATCTTTTTGTAAGGATTTTCATATTCAGCTCATCCACACAGCAGTCGCCCATTCTCAAGCGAATGGGCAAACAGAGGTAACAAATTGAACATTTCTGAAAGGGCTGAAGACACACCTAGAAAAAGCTGGGGGGCAATGGGCTGAAGAACTCCCTCTTGGGCTTATCAGACCACTGCCAGAACTCCTATAGGAGAAACCTCGTATAACTTTTGTTTTGGTACAGAAACGATCAAATCGGTTGATATTGGAGTCCCAAGCAATAGGATTCAGACTTTTGAACTCAGTAATATCGAGGAGAGGCTCAGAACAAATTTAGATCTCCTCTTATAAGTAAGAAATAAAGCCTCACTTAGGACCCCTGCATACCACCAAAGGATTCCTCGTCACTACAATCAGAGGGTGAGAGCTCAACCTATCTCTATTGGGGATGAAGTTTTGTGAAGCATCGAAGTCGCTGGAAAAAGCTCTCAGTGTAACAAGCTCTCCCCCCTCTTGAAGGGTCATTATTTAGTGGCAGCTATCGTCATGCTTGGAACCTTCAAACTGAAGGATGTTAGTGGAAAAATCTCCTCCGAATTTGGAATATTGGCAACCTTCACAAGTACTATCAGTAGGAGTTGATAATACTATTTGTCTCGTATAACGTTATTGATAGTATTTGTCTTGTGTTATGTCCCTCCAATTATTTATACTTTATTTATTTCAAGTTTTATGATGACTTTTCGTACACCCCTTATGTGTTGATTGTGGGAGAACTCTTTTTCCATATCCCTAAGTTATACTAGAGAATTATTATACTGTCTTATATAATACAGTAATGTGATGTTCACTTAGTCGTGATACTATCTCTTCTCCTCAAACTCTTTTTTCTTAATTCGAGAAAAAACATAATCTACATTGTATCTCAATCACTGGACGATCAATCCCAGGGGGATTTGATCCGACCTCTTCCATATAGGTTAAAATCATCAAGCAAATGCTTTGATTAACAATATCGGATAGGTCAGGATATCCAAGGAGGATATCTCTCGCATTCACTTAAATAAAAAAGGCCACCAAAATATTTCTCATTGAAATAAAATTGAATCAATTTTATATGCATGTAAAAAAAGAGAAATATCAATAATTTCTTTATATATCACTGAACATCGAGTACATCATATGAAAGCATCAATATCAAACACACATAATCACTAGAAAGAAAATAAAGTCGTATAAAACAACATCAAAGCCATTCTACAGGATCTCAATATCATCCTCTTCCTCCTCCATGAAAAAAGCCTTCTACAACCCACTCTCTAATTCGTCACCACTAGAGTCTGAAGAAGGATCACCATAAGCCTGGCTAGGAGTCAACCCCTCGATCTCCGCTCCAGTCTTACGCTGCACTGCACGCACGCCCTTCATAAAACCTTTGATGAAGCCATCTTCCATACACTCAGCCTCCAAAGCCTTCACCTCCACATCATAAATGATTGCGAGCTTCCTGAACGTGATCCTCAACAATTATCTTGAAGTCAAAAGTTTTCTTAAATTCTTCTATGACTATAGACGACAACTGTTGGGTTTCCTTATCTGACAGCATACTCTGGAGTCTCTTATTCTCAATTTCAAAGATTTATTGAACTCTTATCTGTTGGTTAATCATCGCTTGTGCATCCACCAACTCTATAAGTAGGCGAACCATCTATTCATTCTGTGAGGAGGCTGAAGTTATCCTGTTTGTCAGCTCTGCTCTACACTCTGCCAACTGTTCCTCCATCTCCTTCATTTCCTTGTCTTTATCATCGTATTTCTTCTTATATTCTCCTTAGAGATATTTAACCTTTACAAATTCGTTGTTCAAGTCATTCAAAGTCTTGGTCATCTCAAGTTTGAAATTTGTGTGCTGCTCTAACTAAACAACAAAAATATAGTTATAAGAGATATATCTTTTGAAACAAATACAAAATGAGAGAAGGAAAGGTGAACTCACCAACTCCTCAGCTAGTCGACGGCCAACGCACTGATATTTCAAAACATCTTCTGGAATGATTGACTTGGATGGAGAGATATGAGGACCTTTGATAACGACTACTAAAATTGTATCCGTCTTCTTCTTCTTTAATGCCTGCAAATCTCCCTCATTCCCTCGTCGCTTAGAATGAATTTTTTAAGGTTGGGGAACTACCTCTAGAACTTTCACAGACTTCTTTAACATTTGGGCATGCGATCTTTCTGCTTGAGTAGATAGTCTCACCTTGAACAAATAATCCTCGTCTATATATGTGCTCAAATAACGAACCTCATAATGTAGGACGTCAATATCAGGAAGTTTGAGTATCTTCAAAAAATCTTCTACTCCAATATGAAGGGGAATGTGTAATTCCTTCAACTTTCTCCATTTTGCTTGAAGATTCCAGTCATTTTGCACAAAAAAGAAGTCGCTAATCCAACTTTTCGACGGGTCTCGAGTATGAATATCCAACCACTTGGATCTGAAAGAGATACAATCCTGCGTATCACTAATGAGACTCCCCATCTGAGAAAGACATTTTGAAGATAGCACCACTCCACGATCTCTGAAAAGTACGACAGACACATTATGATCGACATGACCCTATAAGAAAGTTGAGATAAACTCACTATGCATATTATCAAAATATCAATCAATTCAGGAGATGGTGAAAACTGTAGCCCCGCTCGCAAACTGAACTCATACTCTGTCTCATATCCCAGGGGAGGATAATGGGCACGATCAGATCTTCTCGATACCTTCATCACCAGATCATTAGGAAAGTGAATTTTTTTCCTAAAATAGATGAAAGAATCTTCAGTGATGGTGGAGATAACATCATCAGTCTTCGGCACCTTATGAGTCCTTATTAAACCCTCAGATCGGGCAACAGGGCGGTCTTCTTTGGGAGGATTTCTTGTGGACGTGTGATCACCCATTTCAACTCCTGTGCTAAAGAGGAGCGTTAAATTTGAGTAGGGAAAGTCACTTACGAAAGATAGCGGAAAGCCTCTAGAGTAGGAAGAAAAATGGGGGAAAGAAGGAAGATAAGGGGGAATCTCCAACTTCTGTACAAGAGGAGGGGCGCTGAGTTAAGTAGGAAAAGTCATCTACTAAGAAACAGTGGAAAGCCTCAACTGTCAAAAAGCCAGAAGGAGAAGAAGAGAATGTGCAGGTTTCTCCCTAGCCCTGAGGGGGGGTATTTATAATTTTTTTGTAGAGGAGAGAAGCTTCCAGAATTTTTTGGATTTTTTTGAATTTTTGAGATTTTTTTAGAATTTTTACGAGTTAAAAAAATGAAAAATGGCTCGCAGTTCGGGGAACCGCCAGCGGCTGGGCCCGAACCAGCACCCTGCCGCCAGCGGCGCAGGCCACAGTGCAGGCCAAGCAGGCCGGTGGCAGGCCAGCGTCATGCGGAGCCAGGCGGGCCGCGGGCTAGTTGCGGTGTGGGCCAGCGGGCCCGGTGTGCGGTTCTGCTCTGCCTGCGGCGGCGGCCAGCTTGGCTGCCCACTCAATTCCGGGTCCAATTTTCACCACAAAAAGACCAAATTAAATGTTTTTAGGGGTCCCCGAGACAATTTTTCGACGTTCCGGACTCAATTTTGACACTTTTAAAGCTATTTGAGGCTTCTGCATGCAAGATTGGATTTCAAATGACATTAAAAATTCTCCAAAGCCTGTGACACATATTTTCAGACTCCTGGAGATTTTTTGTCTGAAAATAGGGGGCAACTAATATATCATCAAAAGATTATCTTGATTGAGCACGAATCTCGAGGCAAAATCAAGCCGAAAACTTCTAAAATTAAATCCAGGGTCACTTGAACTCCAATTTCAGCAAACTTACTGTCAAACTAAGCGTCTCAGAAATACGAACCCAACGACACCAAATTTAACTCAATCCGAGCCCAACTGAATCCAAATCAAGGATCTGAAGTGTTGTTGGAAAGTTTGAACCATAATTTGAGTTACCAAACATGACGTGCTTATAGTCGAATTGAGCGGCTCGACGAGACGAATCCAACAAGCCAAAGATCGCCATATTCCGACATCATTAAGATTTTCAAATATCTGACGACGGTACACGATCAAGGGATTAAATATCGGTCGTCCATCCGAATCACTCCATCTTTGCTTGTGGGTCATGTCATCCTCAAAAAACTATAAATAGCCCCTCATTTTTCTTGAGAGGGGACCCAAGCAAGAAGAAGAAGAAGACAAGAAGCAAGAAGAAGAAGAGAATGATAGGAGGGAATAAACTCCTCCTTGACCACCGCCGGAATTCTACCCGATTGATGCCAGAATTCTGCCCGACGCCCGAGTGACGGTGGAATTCTGCCAGACGCCCAAGTGATGCTGGAATTATACCCATGTGATGCCGGAATTTTGCGCGACGCCCGAGTGACGCCGGAATTCTGCCCGACTCCCAAGTGACGCCGAAATTCTACCCAAGTGACGTCGGAATTCTGCCCGACGCCCAATTGACACCAGAATTCTGCCCGACGCCCAAGTGACGCCGGAACTCTGCCCGATGTCCAAGTGACATCGGAATTCTAAGTGATTCTGAATTCAGCTCGAATCATGGTTTAAAATTGCGCAATATGAGGCTCGCCTTGAGGCCCGCCATTGCACAATTCCAGTAAAAAACGCCTCTATGCTTATGCCTCGAGTTTTTTTTTATGAGGCTTGCGCCTCAACTTGGTTGAGTCCCGCCTCGCCTCATTGGCATAAGGCTTACGCCTCACACTATATATATTAAAACTTACATAAATCTTGAAGTAAATGCCTGACATTGGACTCTATAGGATAGGAGGAAGGGAGAGAGCAATTCATCATAATGATGGTTCAAATGAAGAATCCCTTAGTGATGACAGTGCTGATGACTTATGAGTTCTTATGTGATATGTCATTGCTATTTATTTTTGGAAATTTGAATTATATGTTAATGAAAAGAATACTGGGATTTGGGAAAGATAGAATTTTGAGTTGAACTATATTTCATGTTGTCTTATTATTGGGATATTATGATTTCACTTCATATCTTATGCTTTTTTATGTTTTATATTATTCACTCATTAGCATATAAAAAATTTATCATTTTACGTTTACGCAATCTTTTGATTTTGAGGCTTACGCTTCAAAACGCCTTGAGACTTACGCCTCGCCTCACGAATAAAAAATGCCTCAATACCCGAATACGCAATTTTAAACATTGGCTCGAATACACAACTTTTTTGTAATTGGATTTCAATCCGGAAGTGAAGCATTGTAATCTGATCGTCCTAAATTTTAAGAAAGAGTCAGCCTCTTGTACCTTAAACAAACACTAATGGAATTATTTCAACTGGGTGTGGCCCCATGATTTTTTTCCTTTCCAGGATTTTCCACGTAAAAATCCTAGTGTTATTATTTCTCTTCTGTTTGTGTGCTAGATATCCGTACAACATTGAGACAGAAATTTTCTAACTCTATCGCCGCATATATTCTAGTCCGCGACAATTATAGAACAAGATACTGAAGCTTTAGGTTCTAAATATACTTCAAAAATCCCTTTTTTACCAACCATAGAATGTTTGCAAGGACATTAAGAGAAAAAATAGCAACAACAAAATATTGCATCAATGCTTTATTGTACCAAACTCCAAGAATGAAACGGAGCAGGCGGGATATGACTTGAGTTAAATTGCAGTCTACTTTATAAAGACATTCTACTACAGCATCAGAGTAACTATTTTAAGAAAGGATAAAAATTTCTAAACAAATAGAGAGCAAAATAAAGGGCTATAGATGACGCATACCTGATTAACAAATGTTCGCTGAAAGGGACTCTTATCATCGTTTAACTGTCAATAGAGAGTATGGTAAGAGCACAACAAATACAGATTCACTAAGGGAATCAAGCAGAATAAGAGAAATTATGGAAAATGGAAAGATTTAAAATTTAAGCTAGCACTAGTAAGGTATTAAGTAGTTTAGCTCCCTTTCTGTTATGGCTCCTTCTATAATAGCAGACAAATAATATGTTGAAAAAAGTATCAAGCTAAAAATAGGATCTCATTAAACAGGAATACAAAGTTAAGAGCATCAAATACTAATTTATTTTGAGGTTTACAGCCAAGCATTAAACGTTCAGCATGACAACCAATCCGTGCCAGAAGAGATTTCCCCAGTCCAGAAGATGAGACAGTTTTACACTATTCTAGACTAAAAAACATCCATGGACACATACAGTCAAAGAAAATAGGATTTTACGAGATCAACTAATGAGGCTTTGTCCAGTTGCAAAAATAAAATGGTTGGCATAAGAACGATGCATGTCGAAGTAGACGAACTTCAATACAAGATGTGCCTTTTGGGAAGTTAGGACGAAGAAAGAAGGAAGACAAGACGCCTACGTTGCTCCCTACATGCATCAATAAAAATGAACCAGAAGCATGCGACAAAGGAGCCAATGGCATCCTCAAAGGACACAAAAGATAATATTTCTGAATAATATCAGTGTAGGCTACAATGCATCGTTTATTGAAATCTTGAACGTCATCAAGCTTATAGATAGCAACGGGAAACATGATTGTTGTGTCATAGTACGTGCATTACATCTTTGTGTTAGTCTTATACACAGTCTAAACCTTGAAAAGCTTTGAAGAGGTCTTTAGGTTAAGAAGTTGGTGTACCTGGCACTATAAGGATAGGTGATTGTAGCTCTACACACAACTATGTAAATTTGATACTCATGTCAGATCAAGACAAGTTGTATTGGCTACTCCGCCACATAAAAAAGCATCCTCCCTTAAGGAGGAATTTAATGGAATACTAAGCAAGGGTTCCCATAGACATGTTGTAGGCTAGTTAAATATAATTGTGTTCATCGCTCTATGGAAAGATGTATATACATGCACTATTTACTTGCTAGGTTTGAATCCTTAAATTTTTATATGGTGAATGAATGATAGTGCGTTCATGTGCCAATATAGTAGGGTAATCTTTATATTGGCATAAGATTGTTATACTCTCATTATTAATATTATATCACCACCATCATATATTGTGTAGAGAATTGGATGTTGTGTAGTTTGCTGTTAAATGTGCCAAGTGATCATATAACGTCTTTTTCCGTAGATCAATAATCATTATGCTCACTAATTTATTTACTCACATCACTTTAGCTTTGTCTCAACAACATATAGCCTACACTTATGAGTATTTGATTGGATTGCTCGTCTTCCATTGTCATATTGTGTGTGACTGAGTTGAAGAAGTTGTCTTGATTGATCAAATCATCATAAGTTTGAGCAACTACTTTCTGCTAAACATCAAAATGATAAGCAACACAAAAATTAACATTCAAAGAACAAGAGAAAATGAATAGACACATAACATCAGTTGTAAGAAGGTGACAAATGACCATTTACACAACTATAGAGTGATCGGTCAGAATTAATTTCCCTCACAAAAGACTTCTCTCCCTTGCATTTTATAATTTTGTCATCAACTCCCATGATCACCTTTGCTATGAAACATTTTAAAAATAATACACTAAATGTTAACAACAAAAGGTAAAGCCTACCTGTTGACCAGAAAAGGAACCATGCAACCTTTTTCTAAACCTTAAGCTAAGAACAAACCATGTCCTATAATTCAAGCTACAGATTTTTTTTAATTTATTAAACATTTAAATGTACTTTAAGGTTAAGCCATTTGGTTGACCAGAAAAGGAACCTTGCAACTTTTTTCTAAACCTTATGCTAAGAACAAATGATTTCCTACAATTCAAGCTTCAGATTTTCTTTCTTAAAGTAGCATCTTGGTACATCAAATCATAAAGAGATATCTTGTTATAAAGAAAAAAAAAAATTCTTACAAAAATTATATGGTAATTCTAGGAAAAAAACTTAACCACAGAATAATAATAATGGAAGGAGAAAAGGAGAAATATTAAAAATTAATAAGATAAAACATCCAAGAATTTTCATCAAATTAGATGCATTAATAATGGATATGTCTTAGTTGAAGACAGAGATATTAATACAACAATAACAACAAGCCTTTAGTCCACTATGTGGGGTCAGCTACATGAATCTTTTTTTTTTTTCCTATTGTGTCCGGTTAAGAGTCAAATTCTCAATTAAATCTAATAAGGAAAGTTCATTTCTAATATTTTCTAACCAAGTCTTTTTAGGTCTACCTCTACATTTCTTAACATAAGCCAAATTTAAAACATCTACTCTCCTATCGGGTCATCGGAAGGCCGTTGTTTTATGTGACCAAACCATCTAACGCGACTCTCTCTAATCTTATCTGCCACTGAAGCTACTCCAACATTTTCATGTATATGCTCGTTTCGTATCCTGTCTTTAAGAGTAAAGTCACTCATCCACCTAAGCATATCATATCCGCAACATTTATTTTAATATTATGCTTCACTTTGAATGGCCAACATTTTGCGCCATAAATCATTGTAGGTCTCATCACTATCTTATAGAATTTTCCCTTAAGTTTGGGGTGTACTTTTCTATCACACAACAAGCCCGATGAATTCCTGCACTTCAACAATCCAACTTGAATTATACTAATAATACCCCATCTATTTCACCATCACTTTGAACAAAAAATCCAAGAGATATCTAAAACGTGTACTTTTATTAATAACTAGATCGCCCAATGTCACAATCCCCCTACTAGATCTATTAGTACTAAAATTATACTCCATGTATTCATGTTTAGATCTACTCAAACAAAAATCTTTAGGCTCTAAGGTTGACCTCCATAATTCAAGTTTACTTTCAACTACATCTTTAATCTTATCAACAAGAAGAATATCATTAACAAAAGGCATACATCAGGGTACATCCTCTTGCAAATGTCTAATAAGAACATCCATGACTAAAGAAAAAAGATATGAGCTTAAGGTTGATCCTTAATGTAATCCAACGAAAATAGGAAAATACTTGTTCAAAGCACCTTGTGTTTGAACACAAGTAATATCTCCTGCATATATATCCTTAATGACCTGAATATAAGCTTTATTAACCCTTTTCTTTTCTAGAACTCTCTACAACACTTCTCTTGGAACTTTATTATATGATTTCTCTAAATCAATAAATATCATATGTAGATCCTTCTTATTTTCTTTATACTTCTCCATGAAACCTCTCAATAAATGTATAGCTTCCATAGTAAACCTACTCTGCCTGAATCCAAATTGATTTTGCGAAACATTAGTGTCACATTGTAATCTATGATCCATAACTCTATCCCATAGTTTTAAAGTATGACACATTAACTTAATTCCTCTATAATTTGCACAATCTTGTGCATCACTTTTACTCTTTAAATTAGGAATCAACACAATCATTATTTTCTCATCTAGCATGGTTTTAGTCTTCAAAATAATATTACAAAGTTTAGTAAGCCAAGAAATTCTTTCATCTCCTAAGCATTTCCACACCTTTATTGAAATATATCATTAGGTCTAATAGCTTTTCCACATTTAATTTTATTGTGCATCACCTTTATTTAGGATGCTAAGGTCACTAAAGTCAATTGAATTCTCACAATTTTCATTAAAAGGCTTAGCAAACTATCCATCCATCTTTGTTAAATATATTCTTCTAATAAAAATAGGGTTGCAAATAAATCGAGCATTCTATGAGCTACTCGTGACTTGACTCGATAAGAGCTCGTTCATGTTCATTTGATAAGGTAAACGAATGAGCTTGAACACTTTTGATAAATACTCAACAACTAAATAAACGAGCTTGAACATCTTAACGTTCAGTTTGTTAATGTTCATGAACATTATTGTTTAATGCTCATAAACAAGCTCGTTAAGAAGATCAAATAGAGCTCGAATAAGAAGATCAATTAGAACTATATTAAAGTTTTAAAAAATAAATATGGTAAAATTTAATGGATTAATAATTTATTTTTACTAATCCCATCTAAAATCATTTAATAATTAATTTTTACTTACCGCTTCTGCCTGAAATAACGAACAGTTCACTCTCGAAACAAATATAAAATTAATCATAGATCGTTTGTTTATGAATAAGCTCATTTAGTAGCTTGAAAACACTAATTAGATATGCTCATTAACGGTCTCATTTAATAGATCAAGAATACTCATTAGATATGTTCGTGAACGAGTTTGTTTGATAGTTAAAAAACTTCACTAGATATGTTCACGAACATGCTCGATGTAATTGTTTATTAGAAGGCTCGTTAAGGCTCATTTGTTAAGTTAATGTACATCTAGAAGTAGTGCTCTTTTATTGCTCGATAAGACTAATTTATTTTAAGCTCGATAAACACGAAATGAACCAAACATGAACACCCAATAATTTAAATGAACAAAGCTTGAACACAAACAAAAAAGCTTGAATAAAACTCGAACCGAACTTCAATAAGCTGATTATAAATGAACTCAAACATGAACACGCATATACTCGGCTCAGCTTGGTTCGTTTACTTCTCTAAATAAAAGCACTTTTTGACCTTCATCTTTAATGCATGTCACTTGAACTAAATCCTAATTACTCCTATCTATTTGTTTGGTTAACTTATACATATATTTTTCGCCCTTCTTACAATCTAATCTATTATATAAATCGCCAAAAGTCAAAATCCTAGCATCACGTATTACTTTCTTAGATTCCTTACAAGCCTCCTTATATCTTTCTAAATTTTCAGATTTTTTATATCTAAACTAATTTTTATGACAAAACTTCTAATTTTTTATATTTTCTTGCACATTTCGATTCCACCGCCAACTATTTTTATTATTTAAAGTTTCTTTTGATACTCCAAGTATATCCTTTCCAACATTCTTAATAACACTAGTTATATTTTCCTACATAGCATTAGCTTCCTCATACACAACAAGATCTTAAAATTTAGAATCTTACTCTCAAAAATATTTATATTAGTGTTCTTTAAATGCCCCTTCTAATCCTACAATAATATTTTGTTTTATTTTATATTTTAACCCTTCATCTTAAAGTTTAAAAATAATGAACGATGATGGGTATAAACTTTCACTAGGAATAACTTAACAATATTTATAATCTATTATTTTTATAAGAAAATAATCAATCTGAGTTTTAATATATCCATTCTTATAAGTGATGAGATTCTTATTTCTTTACTTAAATAAGGTATTAAAAATTATAAAATCATAAACTAGAGCAAAATCTAATATAGTCTTGATACTTTCATTAGTCACTCTAAACCCATAGTCATCATGAAAGCTTCTAAAATCATCTACCTCTCTACCAACATATATATTTAAATCTCCTCAAATAAAACTTTCTTCAAGATGTATATTTTATATTAATTTTTTTAAGTCATTCCAAAATTATAATTTTAAATACATCCAAACATACTTGAGGAGAATAAAGAGTTATAATATTAATAATCTTAATGTCAATAATAATCTTTAAAATTATAATTATATCTTCAATTTTATTAATTTTTATTATATTATCCTTCAAACTCTTATATATAATCACACCTATATTATTTTTAGTACGACTTTTAATTGAATACAATAGTTTAAATCTTAAATAATCAATCATCTTAGCCTTCTCTCCAACTAATTTAGTTTCTTGAATGCATAGAATATTTATCTTACTATAAATCATAATATCTATTAATTCCATTACTTTGCCTATAAGGAAACCTATATTACAAGATCTTATTCTAATTCTAGTTTTATGGACTAGCTTATTTGCTCATATTCGTCTATGATGTGAGAACCCTTGTCTATTTAACATTGCACTCGAACGCCGGCGTAATGACCCTTGCACACTTATCATTGTATTTAGGTCATATAGTGTGTTGCTTCCGTTAACACAATGTATTAAAAGATTTATATCATAATTATTCGACAAATTTTAAGCTGGTTGTCGACTACTTAACGTAACCCTCAACTTTTCTCATCCAGGACATGGGACCTAGCAATGACAGTGTTTAAGACAAATATATTAATGAAAAATAAAAATGCTTCTTTGAGAAATTACTAAATGAGAGCTTTGCCGAAGAAATTATTTTGGATGAACATAAAGAACAATAAAATGAAATCTATTATAGATTGATATAAAAAAATTGAAGTAAAGTTAGATTTTAAAAGCCAATAAAGATATTACCTTAGGTCCATATAATATATTTATTGAGATTTCGAGAATCAAAAAAGATATTGGGGTAATTTAATTAATAATTCAATTTAATAAAATTTTGAAAATTCAGAGAATATCAAATGATTGGAGAAGCAAAATTTGAAACAAATATTTAAGAACAAATGTGATTTTTAATATTGTGCAGCAACAAAAGAAACAATCTTATGCTATGGGAGAGAATAATGTAAGTTTAGCATAGAAAAATTACATTTATTTAGGAGAAACAAGTTTCATGCTAGATAAATATCTTATATAAGTGATTTTTGTGTTAAGATAATTAATAAAGTATATAGAACAAAAATGGATCTTCATATAATTTTTATATATCTTGAGAAGAAATATGATCGAATACAACATGAATTGATTTGTATGCTTTAATGTAGAAACATATATGCCAAAGATATGATTGTGTCATTAAAGATATGAATGATAAAAAACTGACTAGTATTACAAGTAGTTGTGTAGTAACCTATGAGTTTTCAATTAGCATAGGTTTATATCTATGTAAAAAAATGAGTCCATATATTTTTGCATTGATCATAGAAATGTTTATAAGGATTCTTAAAGTGGGGTGATTAATGTTCAATTTTAACAAATGATATATCCATTGAAATAAATAAAAAACTTAAAACAATGGAAAAAATATTTTAAAGTTAGAGGCCTTAAAATTAGTAGAATAAATATTAAGTATATAACTTTATTCAAAAAAAAGCTTGAGGTGATTGCCTCAAGGAACACCTCACCACGAGGTATGTAGTAAGCATCACGAGTACCTAGTAAGCATCATGAGGCATCCAGTTTCTTTTTGGATATTTTTTATTTTTATTTAAATATTATTTATTTTCTTTTTAGTAGATTTTCTTTTTTTTCCTAAATATTTTAGTTTTCTTTTGAATTTTTTTTTTATTTTCTTTGTTAATTATTTTTTTAATTTTTTACTTGATTTTTCTTTTCCTTTTATTTTAAGTGATTTTTTTTTTTCTTTATGGTTTAGATTTTTCATTTTCTTTTTAACTATTTATTAATGATTTAAGACATCTTTATAAATTATCATTAATTTTTTATTTTTTATTTATTCTAGTTTGAGGCTTACGCCTCGATCCATCTTGAGGCATATCCTTCCCTAGATAAAGCAAAATGTTTTAGTTCCTAATCTCTCCTTTTTAAACCTTGGTGTACATATATATATATCATATTGGGTGGATGAAGTTACAATTATCATTCAATTATATAAAAAAAATAAAATAAAATATAAGTGTGGTGGGTGTAAGTATCTCAAAATCTATTATACTAGATAATAAAGATATAGACAAGGATATGATGTAGAAAATCAAATGAATGATACAAAAAGTCATGCAAAAAGAATTACAAGTCGAAGCCACAACTAAAACCAAGTAAGAGGCCCATTAACATAAGCCTTAGTAAGGCCCAAGGAAAAGCCTACTTAGGGGGGCAAGTGAGCCAAGTCGGCTCGCAAGTTGGGTCGAGCTCGACTCGTTTATGGGCTCGCGAGCACGCTCTGAATTATTTTAAGATTTTTGAAATAAAGTAATTAATATTTTTATTAAATTAAACGTAAAAAAAGATTGGTTATGTATTTCAATAATAAAAAAAAAGTTAAAGCTGCACTTTTCTTTTCAAGATGCTATTTGTGCATTAAATGATGCTTTATGAAAGCTGCAGCATAGAGAAACCTGGCCAGGTCAATTGATTACTTTAGCGAAAGACAGCCTACCAGTGCAGTGTGCAACGGTCCCAAATAAGAATATAACTTTAAATATAAAGCTACTAACTATTCCCAAAAATGTTAAAACCTACTGTAGTCTCGTTTTCAAAAAAGAAAAAAGAAAAAAAATCGAAAGCTGTCGCCCGATGCTGCGCCGGGGCTCGGACTCGTTTATAAAGTGGAACAAGCTCTATCGAACTCAGCTTCAAACCTTTTTGAGCTAAACTTGAGCTCGAGCTGAGTTCGATTTAACTTCCAACTGACAAGCTGACTTGATAGTGTCAAAACGATCTGAAACTACGACCGTTACACCCCTAGAGCCTACTCCATGATTGTTAAAATTATAGATTAATTCTTTATTGTTGCACTTTCTCATTTCACTCAAACATTTAGCAGCACCTGAAGAGCTTGGAAAGCAATTTAATTTAATCTCCATTAGTTGGCCTCAATTTGAATGACGCCTCATCTCAACATTTCTTACCCATTTAATTTACTACTTTAATTGAAATAAAGATAGTCCAAAGTCCATTAATGCAATGTATAAAACTTTGGCACTAAAGAATTTACTCTTTGAGTGCAAATAAAGAAATTATGAAATTTCCTCTTACTAGTTTTAGTGTTGGACCTATGTGGCCAATCTTAATAGTTGAATTGGTAGTTATGTTTTATGCTATTTTTTTACCCTCAAAAATATTATCAAATCTTTCTAGCAACTTCCTCTAATTCACTATCCACCTCCCAAGATCAATAACTAAGCTTCAAACCCAAGTCCATCAAGACAACATGAACCCCTCACTTTGAAGCTATTGGGAAAGACTACTGCACCCACACCAGTCCAATGTGCAATGGGCGCGCGATATAGAACGCATGCGCAGTGCGAACGCAAAGAAAACTGTGCGATATTTGTCCAATGCAGGACAATAGCACATGAAGCAAGGCGCAAATAGCAACACACAATTTTTTTAACAATATAAAAATTCAAATATCAATTTATTAATTTTTTAAGGTTATATATTAATATCACAATTAATTATTAATTAATAAACATAAATAATAAAATATCTAAAAAAAAAAAACTCTAAAGATTTAACTATTTGTAATTTTAAACTTGCCATCTTTTCTATTTATCATGATTTAGGTCTAAATTTTATTGCTTAAATATCCGCTCATATTTATTTGATAGAAGTTTTTATAGGATTAAAATTTGTTTCTATTTTTTTCTATCTTTTGCAAACATATTTATTTTTATATTTTGCTTCAAAACCATCCATGTGCAATTTATATGATTTTTGGTATATAAATAAATTGCGTCATGGAAAAATGCGTGCGTCGGTTGGTATAATCACTTACTCCAGGAATTACACCGTGGTGTGCCATTCGTTGTTAACAATAGCTAGACTTGTTCTCCAATCCCCTCAATAAGCTCTTAAACCTCATGAAATTCCACCCAAAGCTTAAAATATGAACTCCATACCCTAACCTAGACCTCCATATTCATTCCCTTCATTAATTAAACCTTGTAAATCTCATTTCTTAAAGTGATACAACAACAATAACAACATCAAGCCTTTGTCCCACTACGCGTGGTCGGCCACATGAATTCTTTTTATCCATTATGTCCTGTTAAAAGTCAAATTCTCATTTAAATCTAATAAAGAAAAATAATTTTTAATATTTTCTAACAAGTCTTTTTAGGTCTACCTCTACCTTTCTTAACATAATTCAAATCTAATACCTCTACTTTCCTAACTAGGTCATCTGAAGGCCACTATTTTGTGTGACCAAACAATCTAAGGCGACTCTCTCTAATCTTATCTTGCACTGGCGCTACTCCGACCTTTTCATGTATATGCTCATTTTGTATCCTATCTCTAAGGATAAAGCCACTCGCCCACCTGAGCATCCTTATCTCTGCAACACTTAACTTAGTATTATGCTTCTCTTTTAATGACCAACATTTCATATCCTATCATTTCATAAAGTGATAAATAAAACAAAGTCAAACTAGTCCAAACTCAGCTAGTCTTGATTCTCCCACCAGCACACCCCTCTAATGACCTAACAAATCTACCATAAAACCTAGATAATATTTTCACATCTTAAAATAATTATCGATAGCCATTTTAAATCTCCAATTCAACAATAAAACCTCCCACCACATTAATATAACTTTTAGAGTTAAGGATTGACAGTTATAATGGATACATAGCTTGGAAGTTTTTATAAGAAGAGGATAACCTAAAGGCTTAAAATTAAATTTTATAAAACTGCAATTAGACTATCGATATTATATTAATTTAAATGTTGGCTGAAAACAATCATTGATATCTAAGTTTAGCATGATAAAAATGAGAATATAAAGATGATATGTCGCAAAATAAGGTGGAATAAACTGAAAAATGATTATATTAAAATAATATCCGTTGAAAATAAGGTGATTCAAAATACATTTCGGTATTTTGAATATGTAAATCAAAAAAGTAGAAAATGCACCCCTAAGGCAAGTTGATAAGATTACTATTAGAGAATTAGAAAAAAAAAGGGACATGACAGTTGAGAATTATGTATTCCAATCCAATCAAACATTTTTTAATAAGTTAGTAACCATCCCAATATAAGATCAAGAATTTCTTTGTAAAGTTTAGTCTCAAATACAAATAATCACCAAAACCAAAAAAAAGAAAATAATAAAAATTAAGTTCTCTATGCAAAAGTTCATAAGTTACAAATATATAGAAAAACGGAAGTCTGCGATGATTGAAAACTAATTATTAAATTAATTAGTATAAGGTCGTACTCTTTTTTCCATAAAAGTGGCACCTTTTAAGCATCTTGCTGAAGTACACTTCTAGTTGTGTTCTTGACTATTTATGATCTATTTTAGAAACTACAGAAAACTTGAATAAATTATCACTTAAGTCTCAAATATATTTTTTTGACATAGAAGTATGTTTTTTGGAAAAGCCATTCAAAAGGTAGGTGACTCCTTTTATGGTTGTATGTGAAAGACACATAATATTAAAAAAAAATTACTCTTTATTAGTCAAGATCTATATGTAATATTTAATTCAATAAATTTCAAATTTCTCTCAATAATCTAATAACATACACAGAAAAAAAAAAAGAATAAAAGAAAAAAGAAAATAAAAATATTCTAAAACAGTTTTATTTTCAAAGACATAAATTTCTATTTTCTATCTTCTTTCTGATATTTGCAGCAAGACCAAGCATTTTTTACCTTGAATTGCAAGAACTGTCTCTTTCTTCCTCTTTTGAAAGTTAAAACTAATCAACATCATGTTTATGTTCAACTAATCATCGCAACAATTAGGGTCTTCTCATTCTGGAATTACAGTAGAAGAGTTTAACCTTGATCCTAACTTAAGACTGCTAATGAAGTCAAATAGTCAATCACCTAGGCTTCTCCAGACACCTAATCAGGAAGTTCTTAAAACTTCTTATTGCAAAGAAATTAATTTCAATTATGCTTTGCCAACCCCATACAAATTAAAAGACTGCATTAAATAAGCATTAAATTTCTCCCTTGGGGGTTTTATAACACCTTTTAATCATTCCTTGATGACAATTAATGTCTTAAAATCCTAAACAAGATTAGAATAATTCCTCAGTTTCTTGTCATGAAATTACTGCTTTCTATGCACAAGCCATTTTCATATGCTCGAAAAAAAATGGTTTGGAACATCCTTGTTTAGTACCAAATCATAGCAATGGGTGACAGCAATTTCGGCATTAGCATTCTAACCTCAGCCATATCCAAACATATTACTAAATTATGATTTCAAACTCTCAGAATTTACCATTGGCAAGCATTTATGTCGACACTTGCATGTTGACATCACGATCAACATGCAAGTCGTCTATCTTTCTCCAAACTCAAATATAATTCTTTATCATGATGCTATTCAAGTTAATTAGTAAAATCAGTCTTGCAGATCAATAAGAAACTGATTTTTCACTAAGTATGAGTTCCATTACTGATTCCTTCACAAATTGGCCCCTTTATCCTCTCGTAACACCCAAGCCAAATTATCCAACAAGTTGCTTATTATAAAAGCATACCTTATGATAAGAAACATCATCATAAATTTTACATTTCTTTCTTTTCTTAAGAAAAAAAAAAAAAGATACCCTTTTGTATTTCAACTTCATGTAAATATGAATGATGGATGCATAGCCCAATCTGATGACATAGGTAAATCAACGGATCTGATGAATCCCAATTAAACCCAAACCCAACAATTTCCTGATTCTGATACTAAAACTCAGTGTGCCTCAGCGATAATATTACCGAAAAAACAGGCATACCACCAAACAATGGACTTTAGTTTCTTCTAAAAATTCAATCAGAACTCCACCTTCAATCAAATACAGCTACTCATGCCCCCGAGGTACCCATTCCAAAAAAAAAATCCAGATTTAAGCAAAATCACGTCAGTTTCGATTAATAAAGGACCCAAACGAGCTACTTGTCCGTGCTGATATGTCACCGCTAATTTCTCAAAAATCAGTTCACATGCGAAAATGCAGAGCAGTTTCCAAATTACACATATAGATCTTGTAGGAAAAAAAAAAACTGAAGCCAGAGGTTACGATCGATCTAAGAAAATAAAAAATCATAGATAGAAAAATTAATCTAAATCCGTAATGCCGCACTCATCGGATCTCTCAACTAGAGATCAGACCGATGGTTTCCGGAAAACGGATCAGATCTGCGTGAAAAAAAAAATCCTTACATCTCTGAATTGGACGAGGCCGAGTTCGCCGAGATAGGTGATAGCCCTGTGCGCAGACTCCACTGGGATTATGAGCTGCACGAAGCTCATCTTCTCCGAGCGGAGGAAATCCATCGCAGGCAACTCGTTGCAGAACCTCATCGCCGCTCAACCAAAGCGGCCGTGGCGAAGAAATCTCGAAAAAATCATACGAATTTCAGATCTTAGAAGAAACTAGGCTGACCGCTGTCGCGGTGGTCGGTCGCTCTTCAACTGCCATTTGAAGCGGAAAGTTCCGTTCTCTCCCAAAGAGAGCGCTGGAAGTAGGGGTGTTTTCTGGGTCAACCGAATTCTACCCCTTTTTGCAGATGGGTCTTTTTTCCGAATATGAACTCAACTCAGCATAACCCAAATGACCAGAAAACTTTTGAAATTTGATTTTTTTTATTAAATATAAAATATAAAAAGTGACTCTCATTTTGCTCCCATAGCAAGGCATAGAAGCTCTTACAAAACCTCTCTTCCACCAACCCAATGCAGCAGAATGCCAACGTCCTTTCTCACCCTCCTAGTGACAGCAGAGTACTTATGTCCTTTTTTACCCTACTAGAGATGGCAGATTACCGATGTCATTTTTCACTCTCCTGGTGACGACAAAGTACCAACATCCTTTTCCACCCTCCTGTTGACAGCAGAGTACTAACGTTCTTTTTCACCCTTTTAGCGATGGTAGTACACCTGTTGCAAATCTATTTTCATGACTTATGTTTTGATGATTGACAAACACTATTGATTCTCTTGGACTGTCTGTTACTTCACATTTTCAGGAATCAAAGATCGGACGAACAAACGAAGCCAGTTCAAGATTGCATTCAAAAAGAGCTATATTATTATAGGGTGGTGGCATAAAAGAAAAACTAAAAAAAAATTATATAGATTTCATTCATTATTAATAAAATGCATGGTCAAGCAAATAAATCAATCGGTGTTTATGGATGTCTACAGGTCAGATGTAACGCAAACTCTACTAGTGCACTTAAACAACTGTGATTGAATATTAGAAAGCTCCTTGGTGAATAATTTATTCCATTCATTCCTTGTATTCCTAAAAAACAGTTGAACATCCCGATGAAGATAGGTTAGAAAGTGCTCGAACATTTAACCATTCAACACATTAGAAGGGCAATCATGCATAATTATGCAATTAGTAAATAAATCACAAAATTCTGCAGTGTTAAACTTATGATCAGTCATAGAAATAGATGTATTAGAACTTGTTTACAATATGAGCTGGCCTATATCACGTACAAAAATTTAAGTAGGTTATTAGACCTAATACAACTGTCCCAAGACTAACCAAGAGATGGGTGAATTGGTAATTTAAAAATTCTTTTGAATTTTAGAAAACCTATTTAAGATATTTAACATAATGAAAAATTTTCACAAAAATATTTTTCAACCACAATAATTTAAAGTGCAAAAAATAAAAATATAGTCAAATTAAAAGAATATAAGAACACCAAATTTTATAGTAGTTCGGTCCAACTAGATCTACGTCCACTCCCTGAAGACTCCTTCAGGTATTGTACTAAATCAAAAGTGACTCTCATTTTGTTCTCATAGCAAGGCAGAGAAGCTCTTACAAAACCTCTCTTCCACCAACCCAATGCAGCAGAATACCGACGTCCTTTCTCACCCTCCTGGTGACAGCAGAGTACTTATGTCCTTTTTTACCCTCCTAGAGACGACAGATTACCAATGTCATTGTTCACTCTCCTGGCGACGGCAAAGTACCAACATCCTTTTCCACCTTCCTAGTGACAGTAGAGTACTAATGTCCTTTTTCACCCTCTTAGTGATGGTAGAGCACCAACATCCTTTTTCACCTTTCTGGTGACGGTAGAGTACCGTGATCTTCTTTAAAAATCTTCTCTCAAAAACCTTTAAGGAAGTATGTAAAAACATGAAGAACAAACAAGAGATCCTTACTTTTGGGAAACCTTGTGAATCCTCTCACAAATTCCTCTGAAAAGATCTCTCAATCTTTACTCCTAAAATAATTTCCCAAACACTCCCCTTTTCCACTCTTGACAGAAATTCACAGCAAGAACTTTGAGAGTCAGTTTTTTAGGACACATATATATGAAAGATAAAAAAAATCATCTAGAAAACTAAAAAGTTCAAGTTGAATGTACTTTAATCATACCATACGATAACACTTCATTTGTACAAACAGTTCAAAAATCTATGTACGATCCTATATGAACCTGATTTGGTACTATGTCAGTCGTCTGTATGAACTGACATCTTATAGTACGAATAATTCAATTTTGAACTAATTTGTCCGGTACGATTATGTACGAACCAAATTCTTGCACTATGAATCATATGCATGAATCATACATCATATAGTACGAACTGTTTAAACAAATCATGCTTCATTTTGTATAAACGTGAATGACCCCATTTCGTACTATATGAGTTGTTTGTATGAACCCAACATCGTATAGTACAATCAGATAAAAAATTTATAAGGTCATTTTGGATGTACTAATATGCATCCATTTTATACTCTGTGAGTTTTCTGTACGAGGTCCACTTCATACAGAATGAACAGTTCAAAAATTGATGCTTTCGTTTGGGACGATCTGGTACGTCATTATTTCACACTCTGTGAGTCATCTTTATGAAATATTATCATACAGAATGAACATTATAAATGAAAATTACCATACATGATTTGATTAACTTTGTTTTGGAAGAACTGCCATTACAAACCGTCCAGTATAATTTTAAAATCGTACAGTACAATTAGTTTTAAAACTTAAAATTTTGACTCACTCCCCCAGTGTATGTGTATACGGTTACCAAATCATAATCACTCTCTCTCAAACTTATGAAAAATAAAAAAATTACATACTGCATTATATGAAACCCTAATTTAATCTATCTTGAAGTCTTCAGCAGTCTGGAGTATAATTTTCCTAAAATATTAATACACATAAACAATGCAAAGAAAATATATCCAATGTATGTTATGAGAATTAATAATCATAAAAATAATATTTTGGTATCATCAAAAAGTCATATGACATAAAACTTAATCTTGAAATCTAAGTTGCAATAATCTCCCCCTTTTTTATGATGGCAAAATAATTATTATTTGAGTTAACACTTAAGGTCATTTTTCTCCTAAAATCCCCCTCAATGAATGCTCAATTAAAAAAAATAAGGGATTTCAATCAAAATCAAAATAATAAATTAAAAACAAACCCTTAAATAAACCCTAAAAATACACACAAAACCTAACAATAATATTTAAAAACATAAGATACATACACAAGAAAACACACATGATTAAATCACACATAAATCACACACACATCAAATAATAACTAATGATTCCCTCTTTTAACAATAGTAAAAAAGTGAAGTACCTCTTGAAAAGATAAGTTTCTATTGATAAATTAAATAGATGACGAAGAAGAATATTTTAAGCTATTTGCAAAGATAATATTAACTTCCTAATGCAAAAAAGAAAGTCTCATATTTTAAATCAAAGAACAATTAAGGTAAAAAAAACGTCAATCAGATTCACTATTTATTTAAGACATATCAAATAAAAATAATTATTCTAAAAATGATAAAATAAAGATTAATTAATTTCTAATTTAATAGTGAAGATTATTGCTGATTATATTGATTTGTATAAGAGATAGAAAAATCAAGGAAAGAATTGAATGAAACTTTCAATTGGCGATATTGTGCATCTTTTCAATTTTTGGCACAGTTTGTGCATTTTTTCAAATTTTTACACAGTTTGTGCATCTTTTTAATTTGGGTTAATTTTGTGCCTCTTTTCAATTTGGCGAACATTGCGCGTTTTTTTAAACTTGTGGCACATTTTGTGCATCTTTTCAAACCTGGCATGTTATGTGCATATTTTTATATTTTTTATCTTTTTAATATCAATAAATATTAAAATAAAATCTAATAATAAACAAAAAATATATACATTGAAAAAGAAATAATATAAAAATATAGCATCTATTTTGCAACAATTATAGATAAGTAATATTTATCCATAAGAGAAATTCTCATTTTATTAAACACTTGTAACACATATAATCAATACATCATACTAGAAAAGGAAGAACTGCAACATAGACAAGCTCATACATAAGATCAAGAGAAACAACACAACAACAAGTACAATAGAAAATTCTCAACTAAAATACTGAGGGACCCTAGTCTGGAGGTGGCTGAGGGGTGAACATCATAAAGTAGCTATTTATCATAGCAACTTGCATGTTGATAAAGTCAAACTGTCCTCTAATTCACCCCATGTCTTCATTATATATTGCATCCTATTGGTTTAAGTGAGTCGCAATTTGATCAAAATGTTGATTAAAATGAGATTCGAGTCTATCAAAATGCTAGATCATTTCTTGATAGAAATATTGATCAGGTCCAAAAGTAAGTGCAAGTGCTCCTTCTTCATCAAATTCTTCACTCTCAGTTTCTTGGTCACGGTTAAAAAGTGCATGGAAAGAAGTATAAGTAAAATAGATAAGAAGCTGAGTAGGTGGATCACAATGAATCAGTTTGTACTTCTGTTCTAGAATGTAGGCTACCAAATATCCTAAAGACATTTTTTTCTCCTATTATGAGGGTGACTAATATCAGAAAGCTTATAGATATAGTCCATAATCAATTGGGCTTCATTTATAGGAGGGTTGATCATGATAAGGTATGTGACTATAGATAATAAAGGAGTTAGATTGATACAATCATCAGCTTTATGTATAATAGAAGTCCTCAAAACATGTTGGATGATCCTAGCATTTTGGTTTAGGGAGTACACATGAGAAAGGTGATTGACTTGAGTAACACCTCTAATAGTTTGATTAATTTCAGACCAGTCAAAATTAGATCTTGAGGTGATTATGTGATCTAAGATATAGAATGGTATCTAATTATTCCTTGGTTATTTCTACTCTCTGCTTAAAGACATATGAGTCATCTTAATGTGATTTTCATTCATTCTCATGTTCGCAAGAAAAAAATGGAATGTGTTATGATGATAGGCATAAATCAGAGTGAGGATGAAAGAGAATTGAGTTGAAGCAAAAAGAGGCATAACTAGAAAGTTAATCTCTATTTGGATTAGACGACGAGATGGGGTAATCTTAGCTTCAAAGTAACAATAATAGGCTTCCTCGTTATCTTTTAAAGGAAAGTTCTCATTGAGTCTACCCGAATGTGAGGAAGAGGCATTGGAAGTTCATGGATGCTTGCTGGTGCTAGCCATTTCTAGAGTTAGGATACGAGATGATTTGAGATTGAAAAAGATTGTGAAGAAAAGCCATCTAATACCTTTCTATTCAAAGAAAAAAATGACCTATGGTACAGTGCAAAAAGTTGTTCGTATGTACAATTTTAAAATCATACGGGATAAAAAATAATTTCATACTTACGAATTAAAACTGCCAAAAATTAAATGTCTTTTCATAAACTGTCATTCCTGAGCAGTCATTTTGTACACCTTTTTTACTAGTATGATCGTACAGATGAACACCTATTCGTTTGAGATGATCAAAATATTAAAGATCGTATATGACCGTTAGGTTCGTCTATATAAATAACTGACAACATGATTGTACAGAAGAACTGGGATTTTGTATGTACGATTTGTGAAAAATAACTAGCATTTGGAAAACCGTTTGCAATCATATAAACAAAAGATATATGTCGTACAGTATGAAGATGTATCTTACAGTACGATAGGCTTAAAAAAAATCTCATTTGGGTCTATTCAACTCAGAAAAATATCATGTCCAACCTATAGAATTCATATAATACAAAAATGGTTCGTACAATATGAGTAAAAATGAAACTCAAGACATGATAAATAAAAACTCTATTAAAAAACAAATCACCTAAGATCCATGACATGCAATAATGAAAACAAAATTAAAAATAATATTAACGAAAGAAAAAAACAAACATAAACTAGAGAAACAAACAACCACTACCAAACAAACAAAGAAACAAAATAAATACATCAACATATATAAAATACATTACAAATCCAATTTACAGAATTACAATTTTAAGCATTAATATCAATCATACCTAATATGGTTCTTAAGGTACTAAATATTTCTAAAGCTAGTGATTTTATGAAAGTATCTACAAGTTGATTCTTAATAGCAACATGATGTAATTCTATTTCTCCTTTAGCCATATGATCTCTAATGAAATGATGCATTATATCTATATGCTTGGTTCTAGAATATTGAATATTATTCTTTGAAATGCATATGACACTTGTATTATCAAAGAAAATTGAAATAGTGCCAATAGAAAATCCTAAATCAATTAGTTATTTTTTTAACCAAATAACTTGTGCCAAAAACTACCTAAGGCAATGTATTCCACTTCAGTAGTATAAAGGGCTTCTAAATTCTATTTTTTGGTAGACCAAGAAACTAAAGTATTTCCTATGAATTGACATATTTCAAAAGAACTTTCTAATAAATCCTAAATCCTATAAAATCTGAATCAGAATATTCAATGATTTCAAAAGAAGAGTTGTACTTGGGATACAAAATCCCTAAGTTTGAGTGCCTAAAAGATATCTCATAATTCTTTTAATAGTAATCAAAATGTGATTTCTTCGGATCAACTTAAAATCTAATACACAAATAAATACTAAACATGATATATGGTCTACTATTAGTTAGGTAAAATAATTATCTAATTATTCCTCTAATTTTTTTTATCAATAAATTTTCCCTTAAGAGTCCTTATCTAATTGTAGTAAGAAACTCATTGGTGTACTCGCTGGTTTAGCATTATCCATTTCATATTTCTTAAGTATGTCCTTAATATACTTTGACTGGATAATAAATGTTCCATCCTCATTCTATTTTATGATAAAACTAAAAATTATGATAAAACTAAAAAAATAGGTTATGTCTCCCTCAAACCCATTTCAAATTCACTACTCATTATTTATGAAAAATCATCACAAAGATTTTTATTGATGGATCCAAATAAGTTATCATCAACATATATTTGAACAATGAGTATGTCATATCCTACCCTTTTTAATAGGAGAGTGGTGTCCACACTTCCTTTAACTAATAATCTTTCTAGTACGAAAGTATTTAGCATCTCTTACCAAGCCTTAGGTACCTATTTTAATCCATACAATGCCATTTTTAATTTAAACACATTATTATAGAATTTTAAAATTTCAAAACTTAGAGGTTTTTCAATATAAACATGCTTTTATATCACCCTATTAAGAATGACACTCTTAACATCCATTTTATATAATTTAAAACCTTTAAAACAAGTAAAGGCTAATAATACCCTTATTGCTTTAAGTCTGGCTACAGGGTAAAAGTTTCTTTAAAATCAATTCCTTCTATTTGATTATATCCCTTGGCCACAATCTAGCCTTAGTTCTAACCATTACCCTTGAATCATTTATTTTATTTTTGAACACACATTTAGTTCTAACAACACTTTGATCATTAGGCCTTTTAATTAATTCCCAAATATCGTTTCTAACAAATTGATTCAATTCTTCCTATATGAACAAAATCCAAAATTCATCAAGAAGTGCTTGATTTGTACAAGTGGGCTCAATCATTGAAATAAAGGCAGTGTGGTTCACTTCTTTGCTAAGTCCATGCCTAGTTTTAATACCCCACTTGGTTCAGCTAAAATCAATTCTATAGGGTGACTCTTAGAAAATTTCCATTCCCTAGGTAATGTATTTTGTATTCCATCATTCTCTTTAAAATTTATCTTTTTAATTCCTTGGGGGATATCTTTAATATGTTGTTCCTCTAACCTTCTTCAGAAATATCTGATTCATTAAAAACTATATGTGTGGTCTCCTCAACTACTAAAGTTCTCTTGTTAAAAATACTATGGGATTTGCCAACTAGAATATTCTAGAAAAATTCTTTCATTATATTTAAGAACAATTTTTTTAAAAAAGTTTTACTAATATTATGAATGAACACCTTAAATCCAAAAACATACAAATGTGAAATATTAGGTGTTCTCTCCTTGAGAAGTTCATAGGGTGTCTTGTTTAACTTGGATCTAATGTTCACCATATTTAGAACATAACAAGCTGTACTAACCGCTTCAACCCAAAAATATTTTAGAAGTGAATATTTAGCTAACATGGCTCTAGCAACTTCTATCAAAGTTCTATTCTTTTTTTCAACAATTTCATTTTGCCGAGGAGTCCTAAGTGTTGAAAAGTTATGATCAATTTCTTTCTCTCTATAAAAAACTTCAAGATTTTCATTTTTAAACTCTCCGCTATTATCTTTTTGAATTGATCAAATTTCACACCTTAGTTTCCTCTAACTCTAAGTAGAATAATTTTTAATTTATCAAATAATTCACTCTTATGAGATAAGAAATTGACCCAAGAGAATTTTGAAAAATCATCAATGATTATATACCTAAAAACTTTACCTCCTAAACTTATAATATTAACGGTTCCAAAAAGATCCATATGTATGACTTCTAGTGGTTTACTAGTTTTAAGATCTTTAATTGAATGAAGGAAGGATTTCACCTATTTTCCTAATTTATATGCATAACATAGGTGATCCTTAGGGAAGTCTTATTTGAGTATTCCTCTAACCAACTCTTTTTGGGTAATCTTCTTAAGATTTTTCATGCTTACACGACAAAGTCTTTTCTGCCATAACCATGATTCATCAATAATTGTTTTGAGATAAAAAGATTTAGAAGATTTAACAAAGTTTAAATCAAGCATGTATACATTATTTATCCTATTTTCATGCAACACATCAATTCCATTTTGGCTTATAATGCAGCTTGTAGGAAAAAAATTTAATATTATAACCCTTATCACAAAGTTAACTAATACTCAACAAGTTATGTTTTAAGCCTTCAACCAATAATACATTCTCAATAAAAAAATTGTTCTTTTTGTCAATCATACTTATACCTATCACTTTCCTTATGATATTATCTCCAGTGTCACTTTACCTCTACTCCTAGCTTGCAGCGATATGAATTGAGTTGTATCTCCAATCATATGCTTCGAACATCTGCTGTCCAGGTACTAAATGCTCTCATGAGGATTTGTATGAGAGTGTTTCTATAAAATTATCAAATGTTAGACTTGGGAACCAAAATGAATTTGGGTTCACCTCTCGACAATGATAATCTATATGCATATTTGATATAATGTATTTTATACATCTCCATGCAAGAAGTATTTTACTATGAATTATATAAGTGTGAGAGATATGACCAATCATTCAATATGAAAAACATTTAGCACTAGGAAAAGGGTTTACTAATTTATGTGAGTTATACTGTCTTTTCTTAGGTTTTGAAAATTTATGCTTCTAATCAGGATTGGAAAATTTATCAAGTATAAGGGATGTCCTATTTTCCTTAAATGCTTTCGATTTCTCTTTAAGATATAAGTTTGCACTTTCTAAAATAGCATTGACAACTTTTAACTCATTTTCTCTTTGATTTGATTCATCTATAAACACCTTACATTCATTCTCAAGTTTAGTATAGGATGCTTTCAATAAATCATGTTTCTTATTTAAATCATGAAATTCATCCAACAATGTCTTGTGGATGCTATCGATAGATGTGTGATCGATTCTAAGGATTTCATACTCTTTTTGTAAATTTGAATATTCTATATTCAGTTTAGTATGCATGTTTTTTAGTTTCTTATACGCAGTATATATTTTTCTCATAAACTTCAAATAACTCGTCATAGGATAAAACCATACCTCCTTTTGATCCAACAAATCATGCTTATCTGCCATTAGACGCAAGTTTATGACTTCCTCTTCTACTTTTTTTTTTTTGAGGAATTTAAAACCGAGTTTGCCCAAAAAGCTATCTACAGTCTTTTCTTACCCTTCTTGACATTGGTTTTCTCCTCAACTTTCTCCTTGTTAGGATTATCTTTGAGATTTTGGCAATCATATTTAATATATCCAGACTTCCTATATTCATAACAAATTACATCATTAGAAACTTTTACATTTTTGTGGAACTTACCTTTATTACACTGCTGACGTCTCCATTGATATCTTCATAGGAGACTTTTGAATTGCCTCATCATGAGTGTAATATCATCTTCATCCACAGGCTGTGACCGATCACTTTCCAAGTCATCCCCTTTCAACGTGATATTTTTCTCCTTTTGCTTATAAACTATATCAATCTATCTTTGTCTCACTCGTTGCTCATATGCAATCAGTAATCCAAGTATATTATCAAAAGAATAAATAATTAGGTCTTTTGACTCAATTATGATAGTTATCTTTACTTTATATCAATAGGTAAACAAAGTAGAATTTTCTTAACTTTTTCAGAATTCATTTATTCCCTACATAAAGCATGTAATGAAGTGACTATTTGTGCAAAATGAGTATATATGTTAGTAATTAATTCATTCAGTTTTATGTGAAAAACTTTGTAGTCATATAATAGAATGTTCAATCTGAATTATTCACTTCATTAGTTCCTTCATAAGTTATATAAAGTCTATCCCAATTTTCTTTTCAAGTTTTAAAGGTTGAAACACGTATATTATTATCAAATTTTAGGGCATAGAAAAAGCTTTTTAAATATTTTACATTTAATTAAGCTAGTTCTTTTTTCTATACTATCCAATCAGTAAATGGTGTTTCAGTCCTAATGCCATCAACAAGTCTAGTGGGTCTAGTATAACCTTCCTATACTAAGATCTACATGCAATTGTCAATTGATTGAAGAAAAGTAGGCATACGAGTTTTTCAAAAGTTGAAAAAAATGTTATCAAATAGTGGTGGACTAGTGATCGAATATCCTTCAAGAGTGTTACAATTTCCAAAAGTAGCCATGATCATTTTTCAAAAAGTTATCTAAACCTTAATTTTTGAAGTAGGCTCTGATACCACTTAAAAGTTTGAGTAGATTTTTAAACTTAATACAACTATCCCAAGGCTAACTAAGAGTAAGAGAGGGGGGGGGGGTGAATTGGTAATTTTAAAATTATCTTGGATTTTAGAAAACTAATTTAAGATATATAATATAATGATAAAGTTTTACACAAATATTTTTCAACCACAATAATTTAAAGTGTAAAAAAAATGCAGTAAAAGTAAAAGAATGAAAGAATATCAAATTTTATAATGGTTTGGTCCAACTAGACCTACATCCAGTCCTTAAAGACTTCTACTTCAAGTCTTGCACTAAATTAAAGTTACTCTTCTTTGGCTCCCACAACAAGGAAGAGAAGCCCTTATAAAACTTCTCTTCCACCAACCTGGTGCGGTGGAGTACCAACGTCTTTTCTCACCCTCCTGGTGATGGTAGAGTACTGATGTCCTTTTTTACCCTCCCAGTGATGGCAGAGGACCAATATCCTTTTTTATCCTCCTAGTGATGGTAGAGTACTAACATCCTTTTTTACCCTCCTAGTGATAGTAGAGTACCAACATCTTTTTTCACCCTCTTGGTGACGGTAGAGTACCGTGATCTTCTTTGAAAATCTTCTCTCAAAAGGCTTCAGAGAAGTAGGGAGAAACTTAAAAAACAAATAAGAGGTCCTTACTGTTGCATATCTATTTTTCAGAAATAGAATTTTGATGATTGCAAACACTTATGCTTTACTTCGACTGCCTTGCCTACTAACGCTTCAGGACCACAGGATTGAGACCGTAAGATGAACCAGCTCAAGATTGGGTAGATTAGGTCCGAGTCAATCTGTTATGTACTTTTTTTCTTTCTTGAGTCAAATGTAATCCTTATGGTGTCTAATGCTAAGTAACATTGCACACACACACCTTAGGAAATTTTCTGAATGTTTCTTAGAGTTTATTATTTTTGGTAATATCGGTCAGGCCAATATTCATATCGGCCAGGATGATCGATTCAAAAATAGAAACTCTAATCAGGGCATCATGATTAAGGAAGTTGTCATTAAGCCGATCAGCCTGGATGATATTTTATCAGTCGGGACGATAGGCTCAAATCAGAAAGAATCAGCCGCCATAATCTATTTAGGTATTTTTTAAATTAGGACATTATTCAGGATGATATCCTATCGACCTATACGATAAAGCAAAATTATGTCTAAATTAATCTGGTAATTGTGGAAAGCAATTAAGTCTGATTTCACAATCACATCGGTCAGGCCGATTGTAGGATCGGCCAAGACGATGGCGTGGACGATTGACATCAGCCTACTTCAATTTAGGGCGATGTCTAAGATGATTTGGCTCAAATTTGAACTAATAGACAAGGATGATATTCTATCAGCCTGGACGATGTGACCAAAATTACTCTAATCGTCCTAAACCAACCAGGCTAATTGAGTAAAAATTATGCTGATCGGCCAAGTCGATACCCCTATAGGCCTAGACGATAAAGTTTGTTTGTATAAAATAAGAGCTTTTTAGAAGCTCTTCTATTTAAGATCCCTTGCTCTACCTTAGAGCAATCGTGTGTGCTGTTGCCTTGACCTGAGAGAACCTAGGGAGAGGGAGAGGGAGAGAGAGAGAGAGAGAGAGAGAGAGAGAGAGAGAGAGAGAGAGAGAGAGAGAGAGAAACTTGTGAGGTGGAGTTTGTGAGAGGATTCACAAAGGTTGCTCCAAGTAAGGATCCAAGTCGTCTTCTTCGTTCTTCATCCTTCATCCTTGGGAGGTTCTTGGGAGGTCTACTTCAGCAAACGGTCCAGGTTCTGTGCCCGCTTCAGGAGGAAGCAAAAGGAGTCGATTCTCTGCCGCAAAGGGGTTGGTGAAAAGGAGTTTGTTGTAAAGGCTTCTCCACCTAGCTGTGGGAGCTAAAGGAGAGACACTTTGTTAGTTCAATATTAAGATTGTTCCTCCAAGGAGTGGACGTAGGTCAAGGTTTGACCGAACCACTATAAATTCGGTGTGATCCTTCTTTGTTTTATTTTTGCATTTATTTTTTCACACGTTGATTTCTTTATGGTGATATTGGTTTGGTTTTAAGTTTTGTGCTTTGCTTAGTAAATTTTTTAAAATACCAATTCACCCCCCCTCTTGGTTAGCCTCGGGCTAGTTCTTAAGGGCTTAACATTCCTAATGAACTTTCAAGTGGTATCAGAGCAGTATTCATAAAAACTATGTTTGAAAACTTTTTGAATTTTGATCCATGGCTAACAACAGAAATCGTGATACTGCAAAAGGGTATTCTATTACCCGACCACCTTTATTTGATAATATTCCTTTTGATTTTTGGAAAACTCGCATGTCTACGTTTTTACAATCAATTGATTATCGCATGTGGATGCTTGTAAAAGATGGTTATACACCTCCGACTGGTAAACTTAATGACATTACTGTTCCTCTTCCTTTTATTGAATGGACTCATAATGATAGGGATTTAGCTCAACTTAATACAAAGTGTTTGAACTATTTTTTTTGTGCTTTAAAATTTGAAGATTACATACGTGTTTCAACTTGCACAACTGGTTAAGAGATTTGGGATAAATTGTATATCACTTATGAAGGAATCAAAGAAGTTAAGCAATCTCGTTTGAATATTTTATTGCATGATTATGAACTTTTTCATATGAAACCTAATGAAACGATTTCTGAAATGTATACAAGGTTTACTCAGATTGTTACTTTATTGCATGCGTTAGGATCAGAACTTACTAACTATGAAAAAGTGAACAAAATTTAAGACGTTTGCCTTCCTCTTTTGATGATAAAGTCACTATAATTTTTGAATCTAAAGATTTAAATACCTATTCGATCAATAATTTACTTGGTTCACTCATTGCTTACGAGCAAGGGGTGAACCAAATAAATCTTGATGCAGGTGAGAGGAAAAAGGAGAAAATGGTAGCATTTAAGGTGAATGACTCAGACACTGACTTATCCGGGTCTGAAAGCGATGATGTTGCCTTAATCGCAAGGCAATTTAAGAGCTTTCTAAGGAAGAAGCATAAGAATCATCAGAAGTGGAATAAATGTAAGGGTAACCAAAATTTCAAGAATTCTAATGATACAATTTGTTTTGAATGCAGGAAGGCAGGACATGTTAAAGCTAATTGCCCTATACTCAAGTCTCACCCAAGTAAGGAAAAGGGTGAGGAGAAACCCAAGTCCAAGAAGGACAAGAAAAGATTCCAAAAGGTCTTCTGGGAGGATTCTGCATCAGTCTCCTTTGAGACTGAACCCAAAGAGGAGATAACAAACTTGTGCTTAATGACAGACAATAATCTTGGTCAAAGTGACCAAGAAGACGTTTGTGAACCAACTTATGATTAATTATTGGAAATTTATGAGCACATGCATGCATCATATAAAACTCAAGAAAACTTATGCTAGTTTAAAATTAGAATTTTTAAATTTACAAAAAGAGCATGAAATTCTTCTTAAAATTCATTCTACAATTGATACTAATCACATGGCTTTACTTGAGAAGTTTGATGCATTAAATAAAAAATATGTTGATTTATCTGATGCTCATAATTCTTTAAAATCATCTCATGCCAATTTAGAAAATAATATAAAAAATTAGAAAGTCTAAAAGCTTTTTAAAATAAAAAACCTTTATTTCATCCATCACATAAAAAGCATCACCATAGATTAGTGCATCCTTTTCTTGGAGTTAGATGTTTTTTATGTGGCATTCTAGGACACATAGCACACACTTACACAATTCACCATAGTTCATATTGGGTATAGAGACCCAAGTTACATGATTCACAACATGCATTGCATTCTACATTCCATAAGAAGGAACCCAAACAAGTTTGGGTTCCTAAATTTGACATTTGATAATTTTATAGGCAAGCTCTCACAAAAGGCCTCATGAGAGCATGTGGTATATGGACAGCAGATGCTCTCGACATATAACTAGCGATGCCAACCAATTCATTTTGCTGGAGACCAGGATAGGAGTCAAGGTGACTCTTGGAGACAACACCACCAGAAAGGTGGTAGGCTCAGGTATAATTGGTATTTCTAATAACCTTTTGATTGAAAATGTTTTGCTTGTAGATGAACTAAAACACAACTTGCTCAGTATCAGTCAGCTTTGCGATAAGGGCTTCATCATAAAATTTTTGGCAAATTTATGTATTATTAGCTTAAATAATAACACTGTTGTGCAGGGAAAGCGGATAAATAATATTTACATGCTTAATTTAGTTGAATGTGCTGTTTCATTTTGCTTAAAAACTGTTGTTGATGATTCATGATTGTGGCACAGGAGATTATGTCATGCCAGTATGAAAACCCTTAGGAATGTGACCCAAAAAGACCTAGTTAGAGGTATCCCCAAGCTTAAGTTTTTAAAAGACCACCTTTGTGATGCCTGCCAATTAGGAAAGCTTTCCACTCCACTTTTCACTCCATTAAGGACATTAGCACCTCTAGACCTTTAGAAGTCCTTCACATGGATTTGTTTGGACCCATTAGCACTGCCAACTTGGGAGGGAAAGTTTATGGTTTTGTGATTGTTAATGACTACTCGAGATTTAATTGGATTAGATTTTTGTCACACAAAAATGAGTCTTTTGATGAGTTTAGAGCCTTCTTCACTTGGATTAAAAAAAAGCTAGGTTGTGAGATCTTGACCATCCATAGTGACCATGGGGGAGAGTTTGAAAATGATAGATTTGGAGGCTTTTTGAGGATAATGGGATTAGCCACAACTTCTCAGCTCCTTGGATCCCTCAGCAGAACGGGGTAGCTGAAAGGAAGAACCAGACCTTAGTGGAAGCCGCTAGAGCCATGCTTGCTGAGTATTCACTTCCAAAATACTTTTGGGCTAAAGTGAATGACACAGCTTGTTATGTGTTGAATAGGGTGAATGTTAGAACTAAATTAAATAAGACAACCTATGATATCCTTAAGGGTAGGACACCCAATCTTTCCCACCTTCATGTCTTTGGTTGTAAGGTTTTCATTCACAATAATGGGAAGTCTCACTTAGAAAAATTTGACCCAAATTTTGATGAAGGATTGTTCTTAGGATATTCTAGTGTTGGGAAGTCTTTTAGGGTGTTTAATAAGAGGACTTTGGTGGTGGAGGAAATTATTCATATAGTGTTTGATTAGTCTGATCCTAGAAAGCCTAGAGTTGAGGATGATGATGATGTTGGAGAGATTATCTCTGGAGTAGAAAATTTAGTGAAGAGGGTAGAGCACCAAAACACTAAAGGAGTAGGAGATGTTACCCAAGGAGTAGAAAATGTAGATTTCGAGGAAAGGGTTGAACCTTCAAACACATTGCCTAGAGATTGGAGATACTCTTTGAGTCACCGTAAAGATCTGATCTTAGGAGACCCTTCTGATGGAGTTAGGATTGGACATGGACTTAAGAAGGAAGTGAACCAATCTTCCTTTATCTCAATGATTGAACCCACCAACATAAACCAAGCCCTTTCTGATGAGTTTTGGATCTTAGCCATGCAGGAGGAGTTGAACTAATTTGTTAGGAATGATGTTTGGAAGCTTGTAGAAAGACCTAAGGGACAAAGTGTAGTTGGAACCAAGTGAGTTTTTAAGAATAAAGTGAATGTTTCTAGAGTGGTGGTTAGGATTAAGGAAAGATTAGTGGCTAAGGGGTATAACCAAATAGAAGGGATAGATTTTCAGGAGACTTTTGTCCCTATAGCTAGATTGAAAGCCATTAGAGTGATATTAGCCTTTGCCTATTATAAGGGATTTAAACATTTCCAAATGGATGTTAAGAGTGCCTTTTTAAATGGGGAAATAAAAGAGGATGCATTTGTAGATCAATCCCCAGGTTTTGAGAGTTCCCAATTTCCAAATCATGTTTTCAAATTAAAAAGGGCCTTATATGGATTAAAGCAAGCACCCAGAGCTTGGTATGAGAGGCTTAGTATATTCTTACTAGAAAGGGAGTTTGTTAAGGGGAGCGTAGACATCACCCTTTTCTTGAGGAAAGTAGGAAATGATTTACTCATTGTTCAGATCTATGTTGATGATATACTTTTTGGATCTTCTAATAAAAGGCTATGTGATGATTTTTCTAAAATAATGAGTAAAAAGTTTGAAATGAGTATGATGAGAGAGTTGTCCTACTTTTTGGGGTTTTGCATAAAATAAATGGATGATGAAACCTTTATGAATCAATCAAAATATATAAAGGACATCTTGAAGAAGTATGAATTGGACAAAGCCAAGCCAATTAATACTCCTATGTCCTCAGGAATTCATTTGGATAAAGACCCAAAAGGAAAAGCAGTTGATCAAAAGAAGCACAAAGGGATGATTGGATCTTTACTTTACCTGACTGTTAGCTGACCTGATATCATGTTTAGCGTTTGTCTCTATGCTAGATTTCAAGCTGATCCTAAGGAATCCCACCTGACTGTAATTAAGAGAATTCTCAGATACCTTTAAGAACCCAAAACTTAAAAATCCGGTACCCCAGGAACATCACTTCTTTTGAGATTATTGGATATTCTGATTCTGATTTTGCAGGATATAAGGTGGATAGAAAAAGAACTTCTGAAACTTGTTAATTCATAGGACAGTATTTAGTCTCCTGGTCTAGTAGAAAGCAAAACTCTGTTGCACTTTCCACTACTGAAGCCGAGTACATTGCTTTAGGAAGTTGTGTGGCCCAAGTCCTTTAGTTAAAACATCAAGTACTGGATTTTGTGACAACACTAGTGCCATCTACATTTCTTAGAATCTTATCCAACATTCAAGGACTAAGCATATTGACATAAGGAATCATTTTATTAGAGACCACGTGACTAAAGGAGACATTGAGTTACAACATATAGCGACTGAGAATTAACTGGCTGACATATTTACTAAACCACTGGCCTTCGAAACTTTCTGCACTTTAAGGACCAGATTGGGTGTGATTGACATTAATGCATGAACTTGATCTCTACTAATTTTTGATCTGTTATCTGCTGATTACTTTGCTTTATCTTTTGTTAGTTTTTTTGTAGTTTATTTTTTTGTTTTCTTTTCTTTTAGTTCTTTATTTTTTTTATGCCTTAATGTATTTTTCTAAAATCATCGCTAAATTAATATTTTATGCATTTTTTTCTTTTTTTAAAATTTGTAGTCAATATTTTACATCTCTTAATCTGCTAAAGGGAAAAAAACACCGTTGATTATGTCTCTTTCTTTAACCTATTTTGGTGGTGAAATTATCTTTTCTAAATAAAAGTCTATCTCAAATTAACAACTGGATTTTGCAATTGAGATCTTTTCTATCTTGCTACAGTAATCTAGCTTATATTTATAATTATCAAAGTTTTTTTTTTTACTTCAAGATTTCTCATTATCTTGTCAATGCATCTCTCATATGATTTTTTATTCTATTTTGTGGGTTGTTCTTCTTTATATTAGAGAGTGAGTTTTTCTTCTCTAATATCTAGAAGATATACTCACAACTAAGAATATTTAAGAGTTTTTGGAAAGAATCTAGCTTGTAAAAAATAATATAAAAAAAGTGGCTAATGATGCCAAAAGCAAAAGATGCACAATGACGCCAAATTGAAAAAAATAATAATAATATACAAAGTGTATCAAAAATTAGAAGATGTGCAAAGTGTACCATTCAATGGACAAGAGACACAAAATGAGCCCATCAAAAGACAAGTTATCTTCCTTTCTTCCAAGTCTTAAAACTTAGAAGATTTCATGTATCACTTGAGATTTTCAAAGACTTGATTTCAAATTTCACGATTGTAATGAAATACTTTGATACATTATTCTATAAGATATTTTTTTGAAACCAAGTCTTGATCAAATCTCTTTTTTTTATCCAATTATTTTTTCTGAGTTAGGCCTTTTGATTTCAAAAGATGATTTTACCCTAAAAGAAGTCCGAGCTTAGGTTTAACATGATCAGATATTTTACCATTTTTTAGATTTTTGATGTTGGTAACTCATTAACTTATAATTTTTTAAAATCAATCACATGAAGACTATATCATGTTCATGCCTTGATTTAAAAAAAAAACTATTTCTTTGCTAAGTTTTTATGCCTTTTTCATGTTCTATGGTTCGTATTTTCAGTTGATTTTATTATTTTTGGTCCTTCTTTGCTCATCTCCATCCTTTCTCTGATTTTAAATTTTTATCACATCGTCCTGGCTGATATTTATATCATCCTGGATGATCTACTTATCTTGCTTAAAAAACTCCATCAATTGAATATTTTGACTTTTCTGCTCTTCGTCGTCCTGGCCGATCCCTTATCGGCCTGGATGATATGATCGTCATCTGCTACAATCATCTTGACCATCTTGGCCAATATTCTGTCATCCTGGATGATGCGTTTATTGGTAATCATCCCATCCAATACACCTATTTGTCTTGGACGATACACATGTCAGCACGTATAAAATCTATAAATTCGTCCGGGACGATCCATTTTTGGATAATCGGCCCAGACGATCAACCTGTTCGACCTGGCCGATACACGTGGCACTTGATTTAAACACTTTAAATTCAATCGAATTATCTATTATTTGGTATCATCCTGGATGATCCACCGAATTGGCCCAGACAATATGCTTTTTCAATGGTCGTCCGGCTTGACTTCTCAGGACGGTCGTCTGTGTCTAATCATCCCGGCCGATATCTGATCATCCTGGACGATCGAACCACCTTTTTGACCAATCAGCCTGTACGTAATAATTGAACCATATCGGCCAGGACGATCCTGCGATCGGCCAGGCCGATATGGCCGATCCTTTAAATTCAAAGCCTTCCAACTGGTTTCTTCACTCAAGCCTTCTCAACCTCCTTGTTTTCTTGCTCTGGTGCTCTACTTGCTAAAAATGGCAGGAGGGAAATGCTCTCATCACACATCCAGAAGTTCCTCGAGGGCCATTCTAGACCCTCATTTCCTAGAGGCGGATGCTCAAGCCGCCTACCTGCGCTACAAGGAGGCTGGAATCACAGTCTCCCAGACCGTTAATCCAGATTATCTCTCTTATCTGGTACTCAACTTATTTGCTCATATCTCATTATGCTTTCTTTTGACTCTGGCTATCCCCTTCAATTATGAACTTTTGTATGAATTTTTAAGCCTCAGAATTAATTCTTCCTACAATGCTCTTGCCTCATATGTGAATCGACGCCCCATCAAAATCACATATCAATATTGCCAAGAACTTCTATAACTTTCCACCACAGGGGACAAACTCCATACCCTGTGTACTGATCCTGATTTTGACTGGGCTCCGGCCAATTACTTCCTTCGAAACACCACATCCCCCTTTCATGTTAGGGAGACTAGCTCTTTACTAAAAGATGCTAGGACTGTTCAACATGTCCTTCGTACCTCTATAATCCTAAAGGCTAGTGATCGTGTCCACATTACCCCTCTTCTTTCAATAACCACTTTTTACATTCTAGCTCATCGCAAATTCAATGCAACTGACCTGATATTTTGTTACATCGATCACTTGACTATAATTCGAGATCCAGGACATAGGATGAAACCAAATCTTACCCTAGAACTCATCATTGCATATGTTCTAGAAACAAAATATAACCTTCAATATCCTGCTCAACTAGATCTCCCCACTGCTTTCTACTCCAACATTTCCTTTCAAGCTCTTCACAGTACTCGTCTCCACCTGAGGGACGGGGAAGCTCAGGAAGGGGAAGAGGAGGCTCTTGCACCTGTTCCTACACCTGTTCTTGCACTTGTCCCGCTCCGCCAGCACTCTCAGCTGGATTAGTTGATGGAGCACTTTGACCAGTGGGAGGCCCAATTCGACACTTACGTTACTGCACAGGAGCAGCAACATGCTGAGGACATAGCCCGATACGAGCAGCACTGCGCAGAGGACTTAGCCTATTTTGACGCATACATTGCTCACTAGCAGCAGCACGACCAGGAAATAGCTTGGTTTGGTGCTCAGTTTACTACACTGGCTAGTTACTTTTAGCAGCCTCCACCACCACCTCCTCCACCTTCAGATGATTAGGGCCCATCATTTTACTAGTCTTTCTTTTGTTGTAGTTTGTTCCTATTTTTCTGTTGGTAGTTTCTATTTTCTGCTTTGTTTTTTCCCCTCCTTTTTATGATGTCAAAAGGGGGAGTGATCTGCTGTACTACTAGTTGTTTTGTACTTCAATTTTGCTAGTTACTTTGTGGTTTGATTTTGATAGTTGACTTGTGTTCTTCACACTGTCTTCATTAAACTGATTGAACTCATATTTTTTCTTGTTTGTTTGCCATCATCATAAATGGGGAGATTGTTGCATATCTATTTTCTTAGAAATAGAATTTTGATGATTGCAAACACTTATGCTTTACTTCAAATGCCTTGCCTACTAACGCTTCAGGACCACAGGATCGAGACCGTAAGCTAAACAAGCTCAAGATTGGGTAGATTAGGTCTGAGTTAATCTGTTATGTACTTTTTTTCCTTTCTTGAGTCAAATATAATCCTTATGGTGCCTAATGCTAAGTAACCTTGCACACACACACCTTGGGAATTTTTCTAGCCGTTTCTTAGAGTTTACTATTTTTGGTAACATCGGCCAGGCTGATATTCATATCAGCCTGGACGATCGATTCAAAAATAAAAACTCTAATCAGGGCATCATGATTAAGGCATCCATCATTAAGCCAATCGGCCTGAACGATATTGTATCGACCGGGATGATAGGCTCAAATCAGAAAGAATTAGCCACCATGATCTATATAGGTATTCTTTAAATTAGGACATCGTCCAGGACAATATCCTATCGACCTGGATGATACAACAAAATATGCTTAAATTAATATGGTAATTATGGAAAGTAATTAGGGCTGATTGTATGATCACATCAGCCGGACCGATTGCAGGATCGGGCAGGATGATGGCGTGGACGATTGATATTAGCCTACTTCAATTCAGGGTGATGTCCAAGACAAATTGGCTTGGTTTTGAACTAATCGACTAGGATGATATTCTATCGGCCTGGATGATGTGACCAAAATTACTCTAATTATCCCAAACTGACCGGGCTAATTGATTGAAATTTACTCTGATTGACTAGGCTAATACCCCTATCGGCCTGGACGATAAAGTCGGTTTATATAAAATAAGAGCTTTTCTGAAGCTCTTATATTTAAGATCCTTTGCTCTACCTTAAAGCAACCGTGTGTGCTACTGCCTTGACCTGAGAGAGCCTAAGGAGAGGGAGAGAGAGAGAGAGAGAGAGAGAGAGAGAGGAACTTGTGAGGGGGAGTTTGTGAGAGGATTCACAAAGGTTGCTACAAGCAAGGTTCCAAGTCGTCTTTTCCATTCTTCATCCTTCATCCTTGGGAGGTTCTTGGGAGGTCTACTTGAGCAAACGGTTCGGGTTCTCTGCCCGCTTCTGGAGGAAGCAAAAGGAGTTAGTTCTCTGCCACACCGGGGTTCGTGAAATGGAGTTTGTTGTAAAGGAATCTCTTCCTAGCTGTGGGAGCTAAAGGAGAGAGACTTAGTTAGTGCAATACTAATACGGTGCCTCCGAGGAGTGGACATACCACTATAAATCCAGTGTGATCCTTCTTTGTTTTATTTCCACATTTATTTTTTTGCACGTTGATTTCTTTGTGGTGATATTGGTTTGGTTTTAAGTTTTGTGCTTTGCTTAATAAATTTTTTAAAATACCAATTCACCCCCCTCTTGGTTCACCTCGGGCTAGTTCTTAAGGGCTTAACATCCCTAACGAACATTCACTTACCTTTGGGCAATATTTTGAATCCCCTCACAAATTCCTCTAAAAAGATTTCTCAATCTTTAGTCCTAAAATACTCTTAAACTCTCTCCTTTTCCACTCTTAAAAGAAATTTGTAGCAAGATATTTTAGAGTCAATTTTTTAGGACACTTATGTACTAAAGACAATAAAAACTATAAATAAAAAATAAAAAAATTGAACTCAAACATACTTTGATCATACCATACGATCACACTTCGTATGTTTGAACAATTCAAAAATCCATGACGATCCTGTACCAACCTGATTTCATTCTTTGTGAATGAACAGGTATACACCCAGCATTACACAATACGATCATATAAAAAATTTCTGAGATCATTTTGAATAAACTGGTACACACCCATTTCATACTCTGTGAGTCATCTATACAAACTCCGCTTTATATAGTATGAACATTTCAAAAACTATTCTGATTATTTGGGATGAATTGGTACATACTAATTTTATACTCTATGAGTCATTTGTACAAAATATTATTATGCAGTACAAATAATACAAAAAAAAAACCAAGAAATGTTTGATTAACTTTGTTTTAGAGAAACTACCATTGCAAACTGTCCAGTACAATTTGAAAATCGTTTGGTACGATTAGTTTTAAAATTTACTATTTTGACTCACTCCCCCAATGTGTGTGTGCACGGTTATCCAATTATAATTGCACTCTCTCACACTTAAGAAAAATAGAAAAATTATAGGCTCCATTACATGAAACCCTAATCTAATCTATCTTGAAGTCTTCGACAGTCTGGAGTATGATTTTTCTGAAATGTTAGTACACACAAACAACACAAAGAAAATATATCTAACGTATGTTAGGAGAAACATTAATCATAATAATAATTTTTGGTATTATCAAAAACTGACATGATATAAAACTTAATCTTGAAATATAAGTTGCAATAATGCATATCTCTTCTCTTGCAATTTTGTATGTCTCCTTAAGTTGCCAATCCCATTTTTACTATCACATAAGTATTGAGCACCACATATTTTATATTAACACCTTTGTTTTCCATCTGTAAGATTAGAAAACATCTCAAAATGACCCTAAGCCTTAGAAGTCATCCTTCTATGCTTCTTAATTATGATTGAGCTCTCATTACATGCATCATCAGATGCCTCTAGGAATGGTGTTTGAATCATTGATCTATTGATCCAATTAAATCAAATTAAATAAAGGAAAAAGGTAATAACTAAGTATGATTACAAATTACTAATTCAATATACAATAACTACCTAAATAATATCAAACCAATAAGATATTGGCAAGTTTTAAGTGCCAATAATAGAGAATTAGAGATTGCCAATTGATAAGTGCCAACAACATATCAGCAACTCAACAATTATTATGGATATTCTAATCTCCCATAATAGGTAACAAAGTTTAATATAATAGAGTAATAAATGTTGGAATTTAGCTATAACAGATAAACATAGAATCAAAGATAGCCAACTACCAACAACAACTTGGCATTTCAATTCTCAAAACCCTAATTGGCATTTCCAAATCCTAATTGGCATTTCAAAACACAAATCTTATTATAAATGCATACTACAACCACATCATAAGTTCAAATCCCTAACAAAATGAACATAAAATTATGCAAAAAGTGGTGCCCTAATCGGCATTTCAAAACCAAAATAGTTTCAAATTGGAAGGAAGAACCAAATAACTCAAAACTAACACTCTAATAGTAAGGAAGTGACTCAATAACACAAAAAAATTTAAAAATAAAAAATAAAAACACCAACACTCATAAGTCATAAACATAATTGAAAGAATGTTAACCTAAGGAAGTTTTAAGATATACTGATGGAGAATCCTATGAGTTGATGATGCAGAGCTGCAGAGGAGGAGAAATTATAAAAATGTATGGGCATAAGGTAGGAAGTTCCACGAAAACGAGCAACCCTAGCTTAGAAGTTTCGCTTTTGAAGAGAGACAAATGATATTTTGAGTTTCAAATCTTAAATGACGAATACCCCGCACAGAATATCTCTTAACTTAAAATCCCCAAGGATAAAAGGATAATTAGTGGGGATTGATTTGCAAATCTGGTCAAACTGAGTTACATTCTGATTTTTTGGTTTGACCTGAACTTGATCTATTTTGTGTTTGAGTTGACCATAACCCAAAATTTTTGGGTTGGGTTCAAGTTGGGTTTTTGGGTTGTGTCAAATATTGTCAGGCCTAGCTCGAAGGGTGTGAAGATCAAAACATTGAAAATAAATAGGAGTTTTTTTTTCAATTGCAACATTTAGAGTTGAAACTAATGATATAATATGATTTTAAACTCACATTAGTCCCTTTGATCATTTCACCGATTTCAAACTTTTAATTTTAATTTAATAAATTATTTATTATTATAAAATATTGTATGTATATACAATTTAAAATATTGAGAATTATCTAAGAGAACCTTGACTTTGAGGTTGTTAGATTATAATTTTTAAGATTACATGCATTTCAATCACACATTGTATCCTGATATTTTTCTTGGGTTTTTTGTTGATTCCAAGGTAAAAATAGTTTCTTTTTTGTATGTGATGTAAATTTCAAAAATAATATAAGGCAGGAACATACTCTTAGTTGAGGATGAAGAATGCACATGATGAAGAATGCCGATGATTATGACATTATGTGTATTATGATTGTGTGACTTGAAAGTCAAGGTTGTGTGTTATGGAAGGTCACCATAATGGGAGAGCTTGTTAGCTGATGCATTGTGAGGGAGAAATTATTCTGCGTAGAGTCTGGATGTAGCTTACATTTGGACTACAATCAAAATAGGTCATGTCACTTATACATAACATGTGTACAATCTTTTATGCATGGTGTGTATAATACACACCCTTTATATAAGTGACCTGACAAATTTTGGATTTATAGCCATGTATTGTAGTATAAATATTGTGTATACATTTTGATGATAAATGAAAAAAATTATGGATGAGTTTTTTTTGTACTTATCAAATGTTATTTAAAAGATTTATTATCTATTTTAAAATTTTAAATGAAAGAAATCCAAAATGAACTTCTTGAAACTTAGATCTTGGGTTTGGTCTATCACAATTCAACATGTTGTGACCCATTTGTCTGTGAGTCATATCGAGTTAGGTTGTGATAGTCCTTTGGTATTAAAGCAGTGGTTTTGGAGAATCGATAGTAAAATAGAGCTATATTGATGGATTTGTAGTCAAGGTTTATAGTTTTATGTAGTATTTTGGCATTCATTTTTAGTTATTATTATATGTATGTATATTTAGTTGTTGTACTGAGTGGTAAATTGATGTATTTGTAAGTCACAATCTACCCCATTAGGATAGGCTCTATCATACTGATTTGTGACATGCAAATTTGAAAATCTAGTTTTAAAAATATTTCAGATTCTCTTCTAATATATATTTTAAATAAAAAATAGACTACATAGTTACTAAAATGCCTAGAGTACTAAGAACAAACTCATTCATAAAATCATTTTCAATTCTTCAAAATGTATATAATAATTTACATATACATGGCTAAAAAATAAAGGGTGGAAAAAAGCATTACTAATGCAAAACTATAATGAGCTAAACCAGCTCAGTAGGACAAACATACCAATAAAAAATTTCAAATTATTTGTTATATTAAATTTTTTTAGAGTATTTATAGTTAAATATAGCGTAATAAATTACAGTGCTAAGCAAAGTAATAACAACATAGTAGTTATCCAAATATTCAAATAATAATACTAAGCAGTTAATTAAATTAAAATTCATTTTACAAAACAATTCATATCACAAATTTCTCCGATTCTAGACAAAATCTTAAAGGTTTCTCGTCCGTTATGAATCCCAATAAAATTTCTCCCTCTTTCAAATAGAATCCTAATAGATTCTAACCACTTATGAATCCCAATAGATACATTTTCATTTTTAGATTCTCAATCACATATAAAATTTTAAAAGATTTTGATCTGTTATATCTCCCAACAAACATTTTTTCATATCAAAATTATTCAATATCATATAATTCATAAACATAAAAACAAATATTTCATCACTTTGTAGCAATTTAAGCATAATTTGGCACATTTTATAATTACATAGTTTTTTATAATGGTAGGCAATAGAAAATCCTCATTTTGGTGCAAAGTTATCCTCATTTTTGGTAACATAAATATAAATTTAATAGAAAAAAACTTATTTTTTTTTTTATTTTTGAAAACTGAAGATAGGCATAATCTAACCTACCTCGATCTAAACAACTTTCACAACTAGGTCGATGGCTAAAAATGACATGAAGCGGCTTAAAAATCATTCTCTTTCCACTAAAACCCTCTCCTCTTTTCAACACTGGCTTCCATACACAGTTAAATGATTGGAATAGTGAATTTAATATTATATTTGTATAAAGTGATTTAGCACTACATCTCTAAATTAAATTCCAAAAACCTAAGATTATAATGCTGCAATGTCATTATGCAGCACCTAGGAACCACTGTAGAGCTACGACACTTGATCACCCAGCATTTTTTCACTCTAAAGGGGAAATATTTAGAATTTGCCAATATGCATTCCAAATCCTTGGGACTCATTTCGGAACACATGAAAACCTTTTTCATACACCAAAATACATCAAAATACATGCAAATGGGTTTAAAATACAAAATTTTAAATATTTACCATTATCAATTCAGGTCAAAATAGGTAGAATTGAACAATGAAATTAGAGGTTTTTTAACTCTCCCCTCCTCAGAAAAATGTCTTCCTCGACATTTTAAACTCAATTCTTAGATCATAAAATTTGGTCGGGATACAACATTCTCATCTCATACTTCTTTTCCCAAGTAGATTTTGTTTCAATTTTAATCTTCTTTTGAACTCTAACCATTGGAATCTACTTACTTCTTAACAATCGAACATCATTGGCTATAGTCCTCTCTGATTCTTCCCTATAGCTAAAATTTGAATGTATCACACTATGCTAAACTGATATTCTATTTATAGAATCATATACCTATTTTCTTAGAGATGACACATGAAATACAATATAATATTAGACATATGATCTAGCAATTGTAACATGTAGGCATACTATCCAATTATTTCAACCACTTTAAAGGGTCTAATATACCTTTGACTCAACTTTCCTTTCTTTCCAAACCTGTTGATGTCTTTTATTGGCCTTATTGTCACATATATAGAATCTCCTACTTGAAACTCTAAAGCCTAATATTTAGCATCAAAATACTATTTTTGCATGCCATGCATAACTTTCAATCTATCTCTAATTTAATAGATCTTTTTAGTAGTATCATTTACTGAGGATGTCCTAATTAATGGTTCTTTCACCAGCCTCTATCTAGGATAGTGGAGTATGACACTTGATATCATGCAAAGCTTCATATGGAGCCATAATTATATTTGATTGTAAATTATTATTGTAAGTAACTTGATCAAAGGAATATGGTCTTCCCAACTACCACCAAAATTTAAATCACACAATCTCAAAAGATCTTCCAGAACATGTATAGTCCTCTAAAAATTTCTATCAGTCTGAAAATGAAATGCCATACTGAAATGCATTTTAGTACTCAAATCTTTGCTGGATACCCCTCCATAGTCAAGACATAAATATTCCATCTTTTTTAAAGACTATAACATTTGGTATCTTATGTAATATGATAATCACGTATGTATACCTATTCTAACTTATCTATAGAACCAGACTACTAAATAGGAATAAAATGAGTGGACTTCATCAAATGATCAACTATGATCCGATGGCATTATGTTTCTGTCTCGACCTAGGAAAGCCATAGAGAAATCCATGGTCAACTCTATCCATTTTCACTCTAAAATTGGAAATAGTTGTAGAAAACCTTCAAGTCATTGATGCTATTTATCTTCACTAATTGATAGGGTTCACATTTTAAAATAAATTTTATAACATCCTTTTTAAATCCATGCTACTAAGACATATCTTTTAAATCACTATATATTTTACTGCTTCTTGAGTGAATAATATAACCAAAATAGTGTGCCTCATACAGAATATTCCATCTATGATCCCAAAAAAGTGGCACATAATATATTCTTACAAAACCTAATACCATAATCATACACTCATAATTCAAATTTCTTACTAGATATGATATAATAATCAACTTTAAATATTTTGTATCTGGCTTCTAAGCTTCATAAATCTTTTCTTACAAAGTATGCTAAATAATTATTTAAGTCAATATACTAGAATCGCAATAAGAAAAAAAAATCACCTCTAACTGTAATTTCTCCATTATTCTATACTAGAGATTCATCAGAAGTAAGATAAATATAAGAAAATCCAAAAGACTTCTTACTCATGGCATATGCTACTGCATTAGTCTTGTTAGGTTGATATTAAATAGTCAAATTATAATCATTAATCAACTCAAGTCATCTCCTTTGCCTCAAATTTAGTTCCTTTGATTAAATTTATACTTTAAACTCTATTAATCAATAAAAATATTACACTTGACACTATACATTTAATGTATCCAAATCTTCAGAACTAAAATAATAACAGTAAGTTCTAGATCATGTGTTAGGTAGTTTCTCTCATATAACCTCAACTATATGGAGGCATAAGATACACCTTTAAGTGTTGCATCAATACACAACTTAGACCTTTAAATGAAGCATCACTGAACACCTAAAATCCTTTTGTACCAGATGGAAGAGTCAAAGCTAGAGCATAAGTTAAACAATTCTTCAATCTCTAAAAACTATCCACACATTCAAGTATTCGGAAAAAAGCTACTAACTTCTAAGTCAATCTTTTAGAGGTGAAAAAAATCTCAAAAAACTCTCTAAAAAACTTTATGTAATATCCATTCATACCCAAGAAACTACATACCATATATATAGTAGTTGGCCTCAGCCACTCAATAACTACATGAATTTTTTGGAGATATAGAGAAATACCAATACTACTCATCATTTGCCCAAAAAAATGTAATCCATAACCCAAACTCATATTTGGAAATTTTTTTTATATATTTGATGCAATGTTAGAGTCTCTAAACTAATCCTCAGATGTCTAGAATGATCTTCCTCGAAAGTAAACTAAAATATCATCTATGAACACTATCATAAATTGATTCAGATAATCTTTAAATACCCTATTCATCAACTCTATAAAAACTACAAGCGCACTAATGATCCCAAAAGCCAATAATAAAAACTCATAATGCTCGAACACATATTGAAATCTATCTTCATTACAACAACCTTTCTTACCTTTAGCTTATAATAATGTAATCATAAATCAATCATGGAAAATATAAATGATCCAACAAGTTGGATCAAATGGAGCATCAATCTATGGTAGATGATAATTATTCTTGATATAGACTTTATTCAACTCCGTGTAATCAATACAAATTCACATTATACTATCCTTTTTCTTTACAAATAGATTAGGGAGTTTCCATGGAGATACACTAGGACATACGAATTATTGATCAATTAAAAAAATCAGAGCTCAAGAAAGTGTTTTGTAGGTTAGACTTGCAAAAAGAGTCTATAATTTAATTTTTTTCTTGAGTCAATATATGTAAAAAAGGGGTAGGCTAGCTTAGTAACCATACATACACACATATAAGGAGGGGTGAAAAATAAATATTTTAATTTTTGTAGTTAATTATTATATATGATCCATATTACACTATATGATTAGTTCAAATAAAAATTAATTAAAATATTAGTTTAAATTAGAAATAAATTCGAGTTATAACTAATCATATTGTATGAATATCACATCATATAAGATGATAAGCTATTATCAGCAAAACTACAGTTCAATCCAATTTACTTAAAATAAATAAATTTCAATTTTGGAAATTGAACTATTCATATAGTATGAGCATAACCATACTGTATGATCTTTTATAATATTATTTAATTTAAGTTAGGTAATTAAGGAATCAAATGGGATCTAAATTAACTATAAATCTTAATGGATGATTATGTATTTTATAATACAAATCACCCAAGCACTTTCTTGATGTACCTTGGGTCATCCTGTATGATCTGATGTTTGATTTGAACAACCATACAATATAATTTTGAATTTTGTTACATGATCTATGATGGTATTGATGTAATCATACTGGACAATCTAAAAATTATACTATACAATTAGAGTTGAATTATTAAGGTTTTTGGAAACCCATTATTTAAACTCTCTTAATAACATAAGAATAATTATTTTGGCAGTCAAAGGAGTATTTATTCTTAAGAGAGTTTAAAGATAGGGCATTGAGCAAAGTGAGAGAAAGGGTTAGGTTATTTAAGAGGAAGAAGATCCTTATGGGTTTTGAGATAGTGAGAGAGAGGATTTCACATGGTTTCTCTAGATAACTTACACATGAGTTCCTCCATGTATCAGTGTTTGTCTTGACAAAAGCTCTGTGAAGAATCCTTTGCTGTTAAAGGCTATCAACTACTTTGTCGCAGTAGTAAGGTGAAAGGGAATTCAACTATCTACCACTCTGGGAAGGAGAAGTGGATTTTGGCTCTCTATCGCACTAATGAGGTGAAAGAGATTTTATCTCTCTGTTGCACTCAGGAGGTGAATAGGATTTTAATTCTCCACTACATTGAGTAGTTGAAAGGGATTTTAGCTACTCCATTGCATTGAGAAGGTGAATGGATTTTTGCTACTCCATTACACCGGGTTGGTGAAAGTGATTTTATAAGAGTTTCTCTGCCTAGTTTAGGGGGTTGAAGGAGAGTCATTATTATTTAGTGGAATACCTGAAGAGGAGGAATTCAAGTAGTGGATGTAGGCCAAGTTGATTAAATCATCCTAAAAATTTACTTTGAAGTATTTTTTATATTTACTTTATTTAATTTTTACTTCCATGCATATCTTATTTTATGTAATTTGGTTTATGTTTCATTATTATTGTGATATAAAGATAATTTTGATTGATCAAAGTTAATCTTTATTTTAGGTATAAATAAACCAAAAAAATAAAAAGGGAAAAAGTTTTATTATTTAGCTTTTTTAAAAAATCAAGAATAAAAAATTAGTATTTTATTTTGTTATTTGCTTCCACGTTAAAATTTAAAATTTGGTTTTTAATTTCAAAAGAGTATAAAATTTCAGATGTTATTTTAAATTGTTATTTGCTTCCACGGGAAAAAGTTTTTTAGAAATACAAATTCACCCCCCTCTTGGTGTGGCATTCCATAGTTCAATTGATTTCTTAACCAACTATTGAACTTTCAATTGGTATAAAATTTGATTCTCTTGAATTGTGGCTTCAAACCTAGATTTTGATCTAATGACATATTTTGGTAATCATAACACTACTGAAGGTATTCAATTACTTGTTCACCTTTATATGATAACATACCTTTTGATTTCTAAAAAAATTGCATGTCAACATTTCACAATCCATTAATTATCGCATTTGGCATATGATTCAAGTAGGATATTATGTTCCAGCTCACATAGTTAATGGCATGGAAATAGAAATCCCTTTTATTGAATGAAATAAAAAAAATTTGATTTAGCTCAACTGAATGCCAAATGCTTGAATGATTTCTTTTATGCCTTGAAGTTAAAAGACTACATGCATGTATCTAGATGTACTATAGAAAAGAAAATTTGGGATAAATTGTGCATTACATATGAAGGCATTATTGAATTTAAACAACCGTGCCTAAATTTATTATTACATGAATATGAACTATTCCACATGAAACCTAGTAAAATAATATCTGACATGTATACTAGGTTCATAAAGATAGTAACCTCTTTGAATGCCTTTGGTAGAGAACTCACCAACTAAAATAAAGTGAATAAAATACTGCATTATTTGCTTGATTCATTTAATGAAAAATTCACTACAATATGTGAGTCTAAATATCTTAATGTGTATTCTATTGACAATTTATTGGGCTCTCTTGTTAATAATGAGCAAAATGTGAGCCAAAGCCTTCAAGATTCAAGTGATATGAAGAAAGATAGAAATGTGGTGCTGAAAATGAATGATATCGAGAATAGTGATTTAGGAGCTGATGGGAGTAAGGATACAACTTTGATGACATGACAATTCAAGGGCTTCCTGAAATGGAAATAAAAATGCTACCATGGAAAGAGCAAAGATAAAAATGAAAAATTCAATAAGTTTTCATTTGACATGATTTACTTTTGAGGGCAGGAAGCCTGAATATTTTGGAACTGATTACCCCTACCTCAAGAGTCACCCTACTAAGGAAAAGGGTGAAGAAAAATCAAATTCCAAAAGGGGCAAGTAGAAGATACAAAATGAATTTTGGGAAAACTCAGCTTTACAATCCTTAGAACTAGAACATGAAGAGGAGGTAACCAATCATTATTTGATGGTAAATGATTATACTGGGAACTCAACCATAATGTGGAATGCTCTTATAAGTGGTCTAGTGAGGGTATGTGGTACCTGGACACTGGCTACTTGAGGCATATGATGGGAAATTTGATGAATTTATAGTTTTGTAGACCAGGAGTGAAGCTAAAGTAACATTGCATGACAATACCACGGGGAAAGTGATAGGTATAGGTAAGATTAATAAATCTAATGATTTCACTATTAAAAATATATTTTTAGTAAAAGGTTTTAAACATAATTACTTTGTATTAGTGAATTTTATAATAAAAACTTTAATATTAAGTTTCTTTCTAATAAATTCCTAATTTCTTTTAAAATGAAAAAAAAAAAAATTTTGGATGGAAAAATAATTAACAATTATTTGCATGCTTTACTTGAATTACATTAATATATCTAGTGGTATATGTTATTTGAAAATTATGGTAGATGAGTCATTGATATGGTATAAATGAATATGTCATGCTAGCATGAATACACTTAGGAAGATAACTCAATAGGATCAAGTTAGTGGTATCCCCAAGTTAGAGTTTAATAAGGATATCTGTGTGATACTTATCATTTTAAAAAGTAAACTAGATTTTATTTCATTATATAAAGGAGATTATTACCACTAAAGAATGAGAAATCCTCTATATGGACTTATTTGGACAACTTAGTACAGCTAGTCTAGGTGGTAAGAGTTTTGGTTTTATAATTATGGATGACTACTCTAGACTTGTTGCAATCCATGACCCCTAGTCTAAGATTTTGATGATGATAAATAATGTCGTTTGAATTACTGTTCATTGAATACTTTTGATTTATGCTCTTGTCTATGAGTACTAATATTTCAAGGAGATCACAAGTTACTCAGGATAACAAGAAGACTTAAGACCGGATAGAGTAGGAGTGTAAGTTTATAACATTATAATTTTTCATTTATTTCTATTTTTTTTCTTTTCTTGAGTCTGGCCACAAATTGCATGTAAGACTGAGTAACCACGCACACACACAAGGGAAGAGGATTTTAAAAATGAAGAAAATTTTCCTCTATTGATAATACTATACAAGTTTAGTTCGTACTGTACGATCTGATCTGGCTGAAAAGGTTGTCTGTAAACAAGTTGTATCGTACGATGTATATCGTACTATATAAAGTTTTCCTAATTAAAAAACCCTAGTCGCCAGATTAATTTAAGTAAGTTTAATACAAAAATTTTGAACTAATTATACTGTACGATCATTTTTGAATACTTACTTAAATTAACCCCACGATTAGTGCATAAATCAAGGATTAATTTCTGATTGGTTATCATACTATACGATCAACCGAGGCTATTTTTGATCATCCCATACTTTGTACTGGATGATCCCTTGATTTTGACTAATAGTACTGTACGAAGTGGTTTGTATCATATGATGTAGAGAGACGAGTTTTCATCATCCCAGTAATCATCCTGTATGAATAGAAGAATTTTACATATCATATTGTACGGGTTTAAATCTTACTGTAAAAATTATACATAACTTTTTGCCTATTTGTAAACCTTTGTACTAGGACGAAGGCTGTTTGTACTAATCATACTGTACGATATGGGATCGTGCTGTACGATACTAACAGCTAAATTGAAAATTTTATGGTATCATAGAGTCTGTTTTAAGTATAAAAATTTCTATTTTTTGGAATGTGACTGTGAGAGAGGAACATGATTATAGAGGGTTTCCTTGGGAGAGAGCTCTTGAGAAGATTTTAGGGTTTGTGAGAGGAAGGAGAAGGTGGGCTTGGTGAGGTAGAAGGAGTGTGAGGGAGATCACACGGTTGCTTCGAGCTTGCTGCACTTTCCTCCTCCTATGGCCCGAGAAGATCTTGTGGGAGGCTCTCTGAGGGGGAGACTCTTCTACATCTGTGTCCTCTAAGGTACTCTACCTTCTACAGGAGGGAGAAAAATGAGAAGGTACGCTGCTGTTGCCAGGAGGGTGTCAAAGCGCTTGGCACTCCGCCACGCCGGGTTAGTGAAAGTGAGGTTTGTAAGGGCTTCTCTTCCTTACCAAGGGGGTAAAAAGAGAACTATTATTTAGTAGTGAAATTCCCGGAGTGGAGAACTCCGGGGAGTGGACATAGGTCAAGTGACCGAACCACTATAAAAGCTCTGGTGTGATTTTTCTTTTACTGTTTTTTATTTTTGCTTGTATTTTATTTTCATTATAATTGCTTGATGAAAATCATTGTGAAATTAGTTATTGCAAATTGTGTTTCAAGTACTCGCTTCCACACTATTTAAATTTTCCTGTTTAAATTTAAAAAATACAAAAATATTAGAACTCTTGTATATGATTTTTTATTGCAACAATTTTTCTAATTCACCCACCCTCTTGGCGCATCTCGCAATTTCAATACTTACATGGAGTAAGTTGTTTGATGAATTGAAGAACTTCTCCATTTAGATTCAAAAGAAGTAAAGAAGTTGAGATGTTTAATTTGTATTATTCCTAATGATCATGGGGAAAATTTAAAAATGAGAAATTTGAATTATTCAATAAGAAATCTGAGATAAGTAAAAAATTTTTAACCCCTAGAACTCCAAAACAAAATAACATAACTAAAAGGAAGAATAAAACTCTTATAAAGGCAGATAAGGCAATGATACTGGAATGTACCCTACCTAGATATTTTTGGGTAGAGGTAGTGAATAATGTTTGTTATATGCTGAATCGAGTGAACATCAAGACTAAGTTTATTAAAACACCCTATGAACTACTTAAATGTAGGATACTAATCTATCACATCTATATGCCTTTGGTTGAAAATATTTTATGCTTTTGAATGGTAAATCTCATTTAGGAAAGTTTAATTCTGAGGTATTTAAAGGTGATTTATATGTTTATTCCTCTTTAGGTAAATTCTATAGGGTTTTTAATAATAGAACCTTAGTTGTAGAGGAATCCATAAATGCGGACTTTAATGAGTTAGATAGATATGTTGAGAGTGGGATAGATAATAACGTCGAGGTTATGATTACCCATGGAGTATAAAGTATTGACTTAAAAAATAGAGAAGAATATCAGTATCCTTTGCTTAGAGAATGAAGATAATATTCTATTTACCCTATAGATCTCAACTTAGTAAATCCATATATAGGGCTTAAAAATTGATAAGGCCTTAGGAAAGAGGTTATTCATAATACATTCATTTAAATGTTAGAACCAACTAGTGTAGATCAAGTTCAAATTGATGAATTCTAGATCTTAGCCATACAAGAAGAGCTAAATTAAGTTGTTAGAAATGATATTTGAGAGTTGGTTAGTAGACCCATGGATCAAAGTGTAGTTGGCACCAAATGGGTTTTAAGAATGAGATGAATGACACTAGGTTGGTGATTAGAAGTAAATTAAGGTTAGTAGGTAAGAGGTATAATGAGATTGAGGGTATTGATTTTGAAAAAAACTTTTGCCCTAGTTACTAAATTACAAGTTATAAGTGTTTTGCCTGTATTTGCATGTTTTAGAGGCTTTAAGTTATATCAAATGGATGTCAGGAGTGCATTTTTAAACGGTGTTATAAAAAGTGGATTTTTATATTGAATAACATATAGGCTTTAAGAATTCTTTATTTCCATATCATGTTTACAAACTTAGGAAAATATTATATGGGTTGAAATAAGCACCTAGGGCATGGTACGATATGCTCAACAAAAAATATATTTTTTCAATGATAGTGTAGAAACAACCTTATTTCTTAGGAAAGTTGGAGATGGCATACTCATAATCCAAATTTATGTTGATGATATATTTTTTGGATCCACAAATGATAATCTATATAATGAATTTTCTACTACTATAAGTTGGGAGTTTAAAATGAGCATAATATGCTAGCTAACTTATTTTTTAGGGTTTAGTATAAAATAAAGAGTAGATGCTACATTTCTTAGTCGGTCAAAATATATTACAAAAAACTTAAAGAAATTTAATATGGAAGGTACTAAAAGTTTAAAAACACCAATGAGTCCATCCATCCAGCTAGATATGGATATTGTTATACTTGAAAAGTCCGTATAAGTTGTTAAACCTATCCAACTGTCCCAAGGCTAACGGGGGGGGGGGGGGGGAGGTTTGAATTGGTAATTTACAAATTTCTTGGATTTTTAAATAAGAAATCAATTTTTGTAATTTTTTTCAAAAGTAATTTTTTAACCACAAATACTTAAGTGTAGAAAAGTAAAAATCTAGAAATAAAAATGAACACAGAATTTTATAGTGGTTCAGTTTAATAAGCCCTACATCCACTCCCTGAAGACTCCCTCTTCATGTATTGCACTATTACCAAAAGCAACTCTCCTTTTACCCCCACAATAAGGCAGAGAAGCTTTATAGTTTTCCTACCTTTCACCAATCCATGGTGTGGCAGAGTACCATTGTTCTTTCATACCCTCCAAGTGTCGGTGGAGTACCATTGTCCTTTCACACCCTCTAAGTGTTAGTGGAGTACTGTTATCCTTTCACACCCTCCAAGTGTTGGTGGAGTACCATCATCCTTTCACACCCTCTAAGTGTCGGTAGAGTACCATCGTTTGTTCATACCCTCCAAGTGTTGGCAGTGTACCGTCATATATTTACATCCTACAAATGTCGGCAGAGTACCATTGTCTGTTCACACCCTCCAATTATCGACAGAGTACCATTGTTTGTTCACACCCTCTAGTGTCAGCAAAGTACTAGATCTTCTTCAAAGATCTTATCTCAAGCAACTAGAAAGAAGAAAGGAAGAGTAATAACCAAAGACCAAAAGAGATTATTACCTTTGAGTAACCTAGTGATCCCTTCACACTTCACTTGCAAGAACTCTCTCTAAAATACTCTCCCAAATACACTCTTTCACTTGCTCTCAAAGAAATCATGAAGAACAACATTTTTATGTCAGTTTCTTAGGACCTTTTAAATGAAAGACACAAAAAATTATCCTGTAAATTAAAATTTTCCATTTTGAGCATTTACGATCATATAGTACGATCACATTTCATATGTATGAACAGTACAAAATTTATTGCGAATGAACATGTACAAAATATTTTCATACATAATGATCATCCATTATGAACCATGTTTGTACTATATGAATGATTAAGAAAATTTTTTAAGTTCATCAGGATGAAAAGGTACCCCACATTTTTGTACTATAGACATTGTCTGTATAAACAAGACATCATACAGTTCAATTCGTTCAAAAAAAAAAAAAAAACATTCATTGGGATGAAAAGGGACCCATCCAATTCGTACTTTGAATATTTTTGTATGACAAAGTGATTGTACAATATGATCAATTCAAAAAACTTTGGGATTCATCAGGATGAAAAGGGACCCGTCCAATTTGTACACTGGTCTTTGTTTGTATGAACAACATATCATATAATATGATCAGTTCAGAAAAACATTTAAATTCATTAGGATGAAAAAGGAATTGTCCAATTCGTACTCTGGATGTCGTCTATACGAAGAAATGTTCGTACGATGAAAGTTTGTTAGGGATGTTAGGCCCTATGAACTAGTCCCGAGGCTAACCAAGAGGGGGGGGGGGGGGGTGAATTGGTATTTTAAAAAATTCTTTAAAACCAAAATATCACAAACCAAAGTCACCACATAAAAACAAGTGCGAAAAATTAAAGTGCGGAAGCAGTAAAAAGAACACAAGGGTTTATAGTGGTTCGGTCAACTTGACCTATGTCCACTCCCCGGAGGCACCCTCCAAGTATTGCACTACCAACGTGACTCTCCTTTAGCCCCCACAGCTAGGCGGAGAAGCCTTTAAAAAAAACCTCCTTTTTGCCACCCCTGGTAAGGCAGAGAACCCCACTCCTTTTGCTTCCTCTTGAAGCAGGCAGAGAACCTCGTTCGATCGTTGAAGCTTACCTCTCCCAACCCAAAGATGATCGGCTAGAACACCGCTCTGAAAATGAACTGGACAATTGAAAATTGGCTTGATCGTCCCAGCTGATCTCACAATTGTCCTAGACGATTAGTTGAAATCAGAGGAAAATCGTCCAGAGCGTCGCCCTGAATTCGAGCTGTCCAATCCTGATAGGCCAGAACATCACCCTGAATTTGTGCTGGCCGATATTTATCGTCTAGGAGCAACTAAGGGTTTTTGAATATATCATCCTGACCGATACCAAGATCATCCAGGACTATGTGATCATATAAATTCATCCTTAATTGCTTCCTTGATTGCCGGATCAATTTTGGCATAATTGTGCAATATCGTCATAACCGATCTCACGATTGTCCATCCCAATCTCACAATCGTCCAAGACGATCTTCAAAAAATACAGAATACTTAAATTGATTGCGGATATTTCTTTCTATTTTGAGCCTATCATCCTGTCCGATAAATGTATCGTCCAGGACAATTAGTTAATTACGGCTGCATTAACTAAGAAATCCTGATTAGAACTTCTATTTTGAACTCGATCGTCCAGGCAGATGTAAATATTATCCAAAACGATGTTGGTAAAAACAAAAATTCTGAATCTCTCAAGTGTGTGTGTATAGGGTTACTTAACATCAGTCACTTCAAACATTTACAATTGACTCAAGAAAGGGAAAAAGAAAAATACAGACTGACTCAGACCTAGTCTACCCAATCTTGAGCTGGTTCTGATTGCATTCTGATTTTGAGGTCCTGAAATGTTAGTAGAAACAGGCAGTCAATGTGTTTGCAAACATCAAAATCACTATCCATAAAACCAAGTTTACAATAATCTCCCCCTTTTTGATGATGGCAAACACTTTGATGATTATAACAATGTTATTCAAGAATTCAGAGTAGAAATAAGAGTAAGTGTAAACAAAAGCAACAAGTATAATCAATCAAGTAAAAACAAGAGTAAGTACAAACTAAAGCAACAAGCATAATCAATCAAGTACAAACATATTACTCCCCCTTTTGACATCTCAAAAAGGAGGAGGGAATTAAAAAGTAACTAAAGCAAAAAAAGTATAAAAAGAAGGGAAAACAAACATAAGCAACTACAGGAAATAGAATCTAAGAAAAAAACGAGGGTCCCTGATCATCAGACGGTGGTGGTGGTGGTGGCTGCTGAAAGAAACTGGTCATGGCATCAAACTATGAGCCAAACCAAGCCATGTCCTGGTCGTGCTGCTGCTGCTGGTGTGCAGCAAGAGTATCGAAATGGGTTATAACCTCATCGTGCTGCTGCTGTTGGTGAGCTACAAAAGTGTCAAATCGGGTCTCCAACTAATCAAATCTCTCTACTAACTGATCAAACTGTGAGTGCTGGCGGAGAGGAGCAAGTTCCGGAACGGGAGAGGGAGCCTCCTCCTCCTCAGCCCCATGAGGTTCCCCATCTCTTGGGTGGAGATGAGTACTGTGAAGGATATTAAAAGAGCTATTTGAGTAGCAAGGAGGCTGAAGGTCATGATGAGCAGGATATTGAAGTTGATATTTGGTTTCAAGAACATAAGGTATGAGATGTCTTAAAGCCAGGTTGGGTTTCCTCTTATGACCTGGGTCACAGATAGTTGTCAAATGATTAATATAATGAAAAATCAGGTCAGTAGCATTAAATTATCTATGGGCCATAATGTAAATGGTAGTCAGAGAAAGAAGAGGAGTGATATGGACTCGGTCTCAAGTTTTTGGAATAATGGAAGTGCGAAGGACATGCTGGATTGTCCTAACATCTTTGACTAAAGAGCTAGTTTCTTCAACATGAAAGGGTGCGTTGGTCTGGCGAAGGAAATGATTTATAGTGGACCAGTTAAAATCAGAATCTGAGATGATGGTATGCACCTTATCCCCGGTGGTGGATAGCTGCAACAGTTCAGCACAATCCTGATATGTAATTTCGACCGGGCGTCGATTCATATAGGAGGTCAGGTTTGTATAAGCAGAGTTTATGCGAAGATTTGCAAAAAAATTTAAGAAGAAGTTTAGAAGAAAAAGGGACTGTGAGATTAAGAATGAAGCAAAGCGAGGTATGGGCAAAAAGATCTAGTACCAGATAACAAAGGTAGGCAGGATTGATCGTTCTTAAAAGAGTAATGCCGCATTCCTTGTAACGGTGGTAAGCAGCTTGATCTTCCACTTCCCGAAAATGAGGATCAAGCGTGGACCTTGAAGAGCTCCCAGAAGTTTGTCGAACTCGCTTTCCACCAGTCATAGCAGAAAAATAGTAAGCAAATAAGAGAGGAGAAGCTTGAGGTGAAAAATAAAGGCTGGAAGGCCTGAATTTAAAGAAACGGCCACATCGTCCAGGATGATATGGTTCAATTATTGCGTACAGGCCGATTGGTCAAAAAGGCGGTCTGATCATCCAGGCCGATAAGATATTAGTCAGGATGATTAGATACAGGCGATCATTCCAAGGAGTCAAGCCTGACGACCGTTGAAAAAGCAGATCATCCGGGCTTATTAGGTGTATCGTCTAGGACGATGCACAATAATTGATTGTACCGATCGAATTTAAAACATTTAAATCTATACCACATGTATTGTCCAGGATGAATAGTGGATCGACCGGGATGATTGTCCAATAATGGATCGTCCGGGGCCAATTTTAAGGATTTTAAATGTGATGACACGTGGATCATCCAGGACGATCTAGTGTATCGTCCAGGACGATTCTCATAAACGCATCGGCCAGGATGAATATGTATCGACCAAGTTGATCAAGATGATTGTTTGTAGAGAACGATCATATCGTCCAGGACGAAATAGAGTTTGGCCAGGATGATGATTTGCAGCAAGCTCAGAAAAATTTAGAAGATGTAATTTTGAATAGAAATTATCATATCGTCCAGGACGATAGAAATATCGGCCAGGACGATGTGACAAGAAATTGGAAACCAAGGAAAGATGGAGATGATCAGGGAAAGCCCAAAAAACAAATAAAATAAAAAAGAAAATAAATAACAATAACAAAAAACTAAAAACTAGCAAAGGAAAAAATAAAAAATTTTGTTTTATTTTTTTTAAAATTTTTTTTAGCAAAGCATCCATATGATAGAATTTCCAAAACATTAAATTTTAGAGATTCAAAAGATCAATGAGTTAACAATGTCACAATCTGAAAACGATAAAATATCCGATCCTGTTAATCCCTAGCTCGAACTTCTTTCAGGGTAAAATTTATCTTTTGAAAACAAAAGTCTTAACTCAGAATAACTTAATTGAGCAAAAAGAAGATCCGTTTAAAACTTGGTTATAATGAAAATATCTCAAAGATAATATACCAAAGTAATTTATCTCAATCATGGAATTTGAAATCAAGCCTTTGAAAATATCAAATAACCCATGAGTTCTTCTGAGTTTTAAAATTATTGAAAAGAGATAGCTTGCTTTTAGTGGGCTCATTTTATGCCTCTTCTCACTTTGATTTGCTCTTTGAGCATCTTTTTATTTTTGATACACTTTTGTGTATACTCTTTTTATTTCAATTTGGCGTCTTCGCCACTTCCCCTTTTTTTTATTTTTGCAAGCTAAATTCTCTTTTACAATCTCTTAAAATTGATTCTTAGTTGTGAGTATATTTTCCAGATATTAGAGAATAGGAGCTCTCTCTCTAACGTAGGGAAGAACTAGTCACAAAACACATTCAAAATCATATGATATGTGCAATGACAAGATTTCAATTAACTTGAAAGATATATAAAAACTTTGGACATTATATATAAGATAGATTATTGTATCAAGATAAAAAAGATCTTAATTTCAAAAATCATTTGTTAAAATGAGCTAGACTTTTATTTTAGAAAAGAAAAATTATACCTACTAAAAAAGGTTAGAAGGAGGGAAAAACATCAATGGTGTTTCTCCCTTTAACTGATTTAGAGGTGCTAATCATTGGCATTAAATCTCCAAAATATAAAAGGCTTGAAAAAATCATCATATAGAGAACCAAAGTAAAGAAATAAAACAATTAAAATAATAAAAAAAGCTAGCATGAAAAAAAAAACAAGCAAACCAATCATTTAATTAACAAAGCATTTCAAGAAATTATGAAGCAGCAAGATTAAGCAATTATGAGCTGCGAGCCTCCATTTTGTTAAAGTATCCTATGCTTCTCATGAGGTCTTTGGTGAGAGCACTCCTGCAAGAATAAATAACTGTCAGATTTAGGAACCTAAAAAGGTTTGGGTCCCTTCTTATGAATAGTAGAAAGCGATGCTTGTGTGCTATGCTGTGAATCATGCAATTTTGGTCTCCACACCCAGTGTGTACTATGGTGAACAGTGCAAGTGTGTGAGATGTGTCCTAGCATGCCACATGAAAGCATCTAACACCAGGAAAAGGATTTCTTAAATGGTTTGGATTGTAATGCCTCTTCCTAGGTCTTGTCTTTAGATCAAAAGTGGGTGTCATCCAATTTTTCTTCTTTGAGTCCAATTCATTTTTAAGCCTCAAGTTAGTATTTTCTAAAGCATTATTATCAATCCTCAAGTTGCGCTCTATCTCTTTAGATTCCTTCAAATTAGATTTGAGTGAGATGTGTGAAACTTTTAATGTATCATGCTCATTAATTAATTCCGAATGCTTTTTATTTAAATCATCAAATTCATCAAGTAGATCCATGTGATTTGAATCTATCGTAGAATGATCTTTGAGAATGATTTCATACTCTTTTTGTATATTTAAAAGTTCTAATTTCAAGCTAGCATGTGTTTTCTTAAGTTTCCTATATGATGCATGAATTTTTTTAGAAAATTCAAGGAGTTGATCGTATGAAAGTTCACATACCTCTTCTTGATCAAGATGGTCGTCTGCCATTAAGCACAAGTTTGTTGTCTCATCTTCTGGTTCCATCTCCGATGAATCTGATGCAGAATCCGCCCAAAATGCCTTTTGGAGTCTCTTTTTATATTTTCTAAACTTGGGTTTCTCCACTCTCTTTTCCTTGCTTGTGTGCATCTTAAGTGTAGGGCAATCAGATTTCATATGTCCGGGCTTCCTGCATTCATAACAAATCACATCAGACGATCCTTTAGAATATTTGTTATCCTTACCTTTTCTCTAATTTTGATGATGCTTTTGCTTCTTACTTAGAAAGTTTTTGAATTACCTTTTGATTAAGGCAATGTCATCGCTCTCAGACCCGAAAGAATCAGAGTAACATTTGTGGGCCTTCAGTGCCACTGTTTTCTCCTTTCTTTTTTCACCTGCCTCAAGATTTCTTTGATTCACTCCATGCTCGTAAGCAATGAGTGAGCCAAGTAAGTTATTAATCAAATAGGTGTTCAAATCCTTAGATTCAGTGACTGTAGTAATTTTAGCATCAAAAGAGGAAGGCAAGCATCTTAAAATTTTATTCACTTTTCATAGTTTGAAAGTTCTCTTCCGAAGGCATGCCAAGAGGTTACAATTTGAGTAAACCTTGTATACATATCAGAAATTGTTTCAGAAGGTTTCATACGAAAAAGTTCGTAGTCATGCAAGAGAATATTCAAACGAGATTGTTTTACTTCATTGGTTCCTTCATAAGTAATGCACAACCTATCCCAAATATCTTTTCCAGTAGAGCAAGTAGAAACACGCATGTAATCCTCAGACTTTAAAGCACAGAAAAAATAGTTCGAACACTTCGCATTCAATTGAGCTAAATCTCTTTCATCGGAAGTCCATTAAGTAAAAGCAACTTTAGTTATAATTCCGTTAATTTCACGAGAAGGTGGAGAATATCCTTCTTTAATAAGCATCCACATGCGATAATCAGTTGATTGCAGAAATGTAGACATGTGGGTTTTCCAAAAATCAAAAGAAAGGTTGTCAAACAATGGAGGTTGTGTAATAGAATATCCTTTAGTTGTATTACGATTCACAAAGTTAGCCATGGATTAAAATTCAAAAAGTTTTCAAACTCAGTTTTTATGAATCCTGTTCTGATACCACTTGAAAGTTTGTTAGGGATGTTAGGCCCTATGAACTAGTCCCGAGGCTAACCAAGAGGGGGGTGGGGGTGAATTGGTATTTTAAAAAATTCTTTAAAACCAAAATATCATAAACCAAAGTCACCATAGAAAAACAAGTGTGGAAAATTAAACTGCGGAAGTAGTAAAAAGAACACAAGGGTTTATAGTGGTTCGGTCAACTTGACCTACGTCCACTCCCTGGAGGCGCCCTCCGAGTATTGCACTACCAACGTGACTCTCCTTTAGCCCCCATAGCTTGGCGGAGAAGCCCTTACAAAACACCTCCTTTTTGCCACCCCGGGCAAGGCAGAGAACCCCACTCCTTTTGCTTCCTCCTGAAGAAGGCAAAGAACCTCGATCGATCGCTGAATCTTACCTCTCCCAACCCTTCCAAGGACAAGAGACTTTAGGGAAGAAGAAGTGGAACAATGCTTGGAGCAACCCTTGTGAACTCCCTCAGAAGCTCCCCCCCTCACAAGATCCTCTCTCTCTCTCTTCCTCTCTCTCTCTCTCCTTTAAGTTTTCTCAGGTCAAGACAGCAGCCAAAAGATGTTCAAAAACATTGAACAATAGCTCTTAAATAGAAGAGCTTCAAAGGAGCTCAATAAATGCAAGTTGCCGACTTTATCGCCCAGGACGATAATACTATGGTCCTGTACGATCAGTTCAAATCACAGATGATCGGCCAGAACACCGCTATGAAAATGAATTGGACGATTAAAAATTGGCTTGATCGTCCCGGCCGATCTCACGATCATCCTAGATGATCAGTTCAAATCAGAGGAAAATCATCCAGAGCATCGCTCTGAATTCGAGCTATCCGATCCTGATTGGCCAAAACATCGCCCTAAATTTATGCTGGCCGATATTTATCGTCCAGGAGCAACTAAGGGTTTTTGAATATATCATCCCCGCTGATCCCAAGATCGTCCAGGACTATGTGATCGTATCAATTCATCCTTAATTGCTTCATTGATTACCGTATCAATTTAGGCATAATTGTGTAATATCATCCAGGCCAATCTCACGATCGTCCAGGCCGATTTCTAAAAAATACAGAATACTTAAATTGATCATGACGGCTATTTCTTTCTATTTTGAGCCTATCATCCTGTCCGATAAATTTATCCTCCGGAACGATCAGTTAATTACGGCTACCTTAACTAAAAAATTTTGATTGGAACTTCTGTTTTGAACTCGATCGTCCAGGCCGATGTAAATATTGTCCGGGATGATGTTGGTAAAAATAGAAATTCTGAATCTCTCAAGTGTGTGTGTGTAGGGTTACTTAACATCAGTCACTTAAAATATTTACAATTGACTCAAGAAAGGGAAAAAGAAAAATACAGACTAACTCAAACCTAGTCTACCCAATCTTGAGCTGGTTCCGATTGCATGCTGATTTTGAGGTCCTGAAATGTTAGTAGAAACAGGCAGTTAAAGTGTTTGCTAACATCAAAATCACAATCCATGAAACCAAGTTTACAACATACAATACGATCAGCACTTAGAAAAATTTTGTTCTCCCATTCTTTTAGCTGCTCATAGGAGTGAATATCTGAATAAATCATCTCGTACAAAATGAATTTGTATAGTACAATTAGTTTTAAAATATTATATATTAATCACTCCCCCAGTGTATGTGTGCACCGTTACTTAATTATAATCACACTCTCTCAGACTCAATAAAATAAAAAGTATTTACTTCATTTATATTGAACCCTAATCTAATCTAATTTGAAGTCTTCTACAATTTGGAGTATGATTTCCTTGAAATGTTAGTACACTCAAACAATAAAAGTAATTTATCTAAAATATATTAGGAGAAATTATATTTAAAATAATAATATTTAGTATCATCGAAAACCCACATGTTACAACAATCTCAACAATCGAAAAACTAAGTTGCAATAATCTCAATAGTTATATGATTAGTTGATCAAAAGAAATATAGAGGGATTATAGGATCACTACTTTACTTGACTGCTAAATGACTGTGTATCATTTTTAGTGTATTTTTATTTGCTAGGTTTCAAGCTAATCCTAAGGAGTCTCATATGATTAATGTTAAAAGAATAATAAAATATTTAATAGGCACAAACAAATTAAGTATATGATATTATAGGAATAGCTTCATATTTGACATTCTAGGATATCTTGGGTATATAATAGATAAGAAAAGTAGATATGAAACTTATCAATTCATAAGACAATCTTTAATTTCCTGGTATAGTAGAAAATAAAATTTTATAGTCCTATCCAATGTTGAAGCAAAATATATAGTTATAGGAAGCTATGTTGCCCAAGTCTTATGGCTAAAGAACCAAATCATTAATTTTGAGCTTCTTGTAGACATAATCCCTATCATGTTTAACAATACTAATGCAATTTGCATCTCAAAAAATCTAATAACATTCATGTACTAAAGACATATATATCATGCATCATTTTATTAGGGTTAATGTAGCCAAGGGTGATGTAGAACTTTAGCATGTTTATACAAAAAATTAATTGGTAGATATCTTTACCAAACCCCTTAATTATGACACATCCAACACACTTAGGACTAGACTTGGGGTCAATTAATAAGATAATAGGAGTAATGGTATGTTTATAGTGTAAAAGATTATTTATTTATTATTTTGTTAAATTTATGTTATGCATTCTTGTTTATTATTTATTATTATATTTAGTTATCCATTTTGGCGATGTCAAAAGGGGAAGTACGGAGTCTGTTAGTTGTACTGGTTCATTTTCATTAATACAAATTATGTTACTTATTTTGTATTTAATTTATGTTATTTACTTAATAAAATAAAATTTTAAAATATTAGTTTAAAAAGAGTTTCTGCCTATTTTTGAGGGAATCACTTCGTAAGGGGAGAGCATAGTAGAAAATTAAAATTAACTTATAATTCTGACCAATAATATTTTATCATTATTAAAAAGAGGGGATTATTATAATCTGGGTGCTAGGCCTTTTTTATGATTACAAATATTATTGAATGATTATTTAATTTCTACTACTTTATATTCGACATGGTTTTTATGCATTGCTAACATATTAGGTTCAACATACACAAAGCATCATCAGAGAATCAGAGCTCAAGAAACAAGAACCCGTCTTTGATGAAGAAGAAGGAGAAGATGCACCAGCCGCAGCTCCAGCTCGACCACGACGCCATTAAGAAAAATACTTTTACAATTCTTGTTTAGGTTTAATTTTATTAAGAAAAATACTTTTACAATTCACCCCCCCTCTTGTCGTTTAGTAACTTCATAGTTCATCTTATATAATTTGTTGTTTGATTTGACCTAATCGTATAGTATGATTTTGAATCAAATTGGTTAATCAATGATGATGCTGAATTAATCATACTAGATGATCAAAAAATCGTGATGTATGAACATAGTTGGCAAAATTGAATTATTACAATTTTTGGAAGCCCACTATTTTAACTCTCTTAATAAGCTAAAAGTAATTCTTTTGGTAATCAAAGGAGTATTTCTTCTTGAGAGTTTAAAGAGAGGGATTTGAGTAAAGAATGGGAAAGGGTGAGATTCTGTGAGAGGGAAATAATTCTTGTGGGTTTTGAGGGAGTATTAAAGGGGCTTTCACATAATTTCTCTTTCCAAATTACACCTGAGTTCTTTTCTTGTGTCAGTATTTATCTTGAGGGAACCTCTATGAAAAATCCTTTTGTATCAAAGGCCACTGACTACTTTACTGCACCAGGAAGGTTAAGGGGATTTTGGTTCTCCACCATACCGAGAAGGTGAAGTGGATTTTGGCTCTCATTCACACTAGGAAGTGAGTGATATTTTATCTTTCCATCACACTGAGGAGGTGAATTGGATTTTAGCTCTTTGCCACACTGAGGTGGTGAAAAGGATTCTGGGTACTTCATCGCACTTAGGAGGTGAAAAGGATTTCTGCTACTCTATTGCATCGAGTTGGTGAAAATGATTTTTTATGGGCTTCCCTACCAAGATGATGGGATGATGGAGAGCCACTATTGTTTAGTGCAATTCCAGAAGAGCAGAAATTTGGGGAGTGGACGCATGTTAAGTTGACCAAACCACCATAAAAATTTGGTTTGCATTCTTTTATTTTTTGCATTTACTTTCTACAACTTTTACTTTTCTATATATCTTATTTTCTATAATTTGGTTTGTGTTTAGCTATCATTGTGGTATAAAGATAATTGTGGTTGATCAAAGTTAATCTTTGTTTAAAAAATAATAAAAAAATAAAAATTTAAAAAGGATAAATAGTTTATTATTTTCCTTTTTTATAAAAAATAAAATTAAAAAAAAATATTTTTCTATTTTTTTCCATGTTAAAATTATAAAGTTGGTGTTAAATTCAAAAATATTTTGGAAGAGCATTTTATAAATATTAATTCACCCCCCTCTTGATGCACCATTCCATAATTCAATTAGTTTCACAAACAACTTTTGAACTTTCATTTGCCTCTGGCCGGAGGTAAGCTGATTAAGTCATTAAATACATCTAGGAATTGATGCACTACTTAAAATTAGTAATATGACCAAAATCCATCATGTTATCTTAGACTGGAACAAAAAAAAACCATTCACAGTTAAAATCAAATAGGATTTGACTCCCCTAAATCCCTTGAATACATAACTCTCACTACCCAAAATTAAAGCAACTCACTTATTCAAGTAATCAATATGAGCTTCATACTAATTCAACCAATCCATTACCAAAATGACATTAAATGCAAAAATGGGTAGTAAAATCAAACTGGACCTCCACTTCATATCATAAATCTCAATATCATAGAAATGAACTCTACTGGCTATCACAACATGTTTAGTTGGTAAGCTAACATATATATATAAAAAGGAAATAAAATTAAAGAGAAGTGTAGTAAATCAAAGAAATACTCACAAATAAATAAATGACTAGCTCCAGGATTTAATAAAGTATAAATGACTGATCATAAATGTAATTCATAACTATAATTACATATGGAACATCTTGAACCTCCGACTGGGTCAAATTATATAAGCTAATACCACAGTGCTTATCTTCGAAGCACTGTAGTACTAGTGAAACTCAATCATTAAGCACTGTTAAGTCATTAGTTGTAGTGAATCATGTAGAGTAAAATTCATATTATTGATTTCGGGTAAGCACCGTAGCACTTGAACTAACGTCATGGAACCTTGTCATTTTTATCACTAAAATATTGATAACACAATAGTAGTCACATAACATGACCACTGCTACATTGACAAGTGGCAACATTGTAGCAGTGGCTCATTCATGAAAGTCATTTTGATTTTTAAAAACCAATGCCACTATGCCACGTGGTCTGAAATACTGCAACATTTGAATAAGACCTTTTTTCTTATTTAGTGCATGTATTAAGCACTGCGATGCCATGCGCTGCAGGTCCGTAGCACTATAACATTTATAATTTGGTATATCATTTTGGTTTCATTTCACCTTGCAATCCATCCATTTTTTATCTCTACTCTTAGGTTTCTCTCTATAGCAATGACCCCCAAAACCTTTAAATCAGAGAAGAAGAGAGCTACCACCTATGATAGAACTAAATTTATTTCTAAGATAGCCTAGGCTATTTATATAAATTAGGTAATCACTAAACCTTTTAATTCCTGAGCGTGGTTTCTTGAACCAAAACAAACAAATCCTTCAAACCATCTTTAATAGTGGTTGAGCTTATTTTGGTGAGGAACCATTTGCACCCATTGCTAATGTTGTGTGTGAATTTTTTCCAATAGAAAATAGGCTTCTGATTTTAATTGTTATGTGAGAGGGAGATGGGTTCCTTTTCTCTCTTTCATTTTTAATAGAATCCTTAAAGTAATAAAGTTAATTTTTTTTTTTTTTTATGAATATTTTCCTTTTAGCCATGCACCTTTTGATTTCCAGGAAATTCTAGACTTAGTTTGTGGAGCAAATAGTGGAGCTAGTTGAAAAAATAGAGAAGAGAGACTCATAAATTTCTCTACTTCCTATTTGACGCAAACCTCCAAGGCCTTGCACAATTTCCTCTCTGTATGTATTCTCCCTAGCAAAAATATTAGCGAAGTGATAAATGATAGATCCCTCCTAAATTTTTCCTTTAAAAGAGCTTCACTATGAGCATTGAAAAGCTGATCTTATCTTCCCTTACATTAATTACGAGGGATCTAATTTAGTGTCCTATTTTAGTTTATACTATTTGTGTAGTAGTAAGAATGAGGGGTAATGAAATTGAAGAACAAATATTCCCCATAGTTACTCACTAGGGATAAAATTCTGAGTTTTAAATAATCTGATATTTAAAAATAAGGTGTCAGATATGTAAAATAATAAGTATATAGTGGTATGTATATAAATTTCCCTTATTATTATTATTATTATTATTATTATATAGCTATAAAGACATAAAAATAGTTAGGTTCGACTTTGTCATGCAGTTTGACTCAACATATTCATAACCTAGGGAATAGACCAAAGAATTGAATCAGCTAAGAAGACCATCATCATCATCACCATCATCATTAACATCCTTCATAAAGTTCAAAGCATATGGAATTAATAATGCATGCCCCCCTTGCCTTAATGGAATTCAACATATATTAGAAAACGGTGCCACTCTCCTTACTTACAAGGCTTAGTTAGTTCCCCTCCTTTTTGTGCAAAAAATAAATGCGAATATTGTACTCCTAATTTACTTACAAATTTGCATGTTAAAGGCCCCATTAAAGAAATATAAATTTTGTAATCAAGAGGATCCAATCCTTTTTTTTAATTAAAATTGTTTAACCACATTTAGTAACTTTAGGCTTATTTCTATGCTTTGTTCATTTACAACTCTATGTACACACCTCTTATGTAACCTTCAACAATTATTTGGTTACGCTTATGCAATTATTATGGTAGCTTAGGAGTTTTCCTCTTATTGTAGATATTTGGTTATTTCTCTCTCTCTCTCTCTCTCTCTCTCTCTCTCTCTCTCTCTCTCCCCTAGTCTTCCTTACCCCTTTGCCTACACCTAGAGCTTCATCAAGTTCATAACCTCTCCTAAAATAATACACTATTAGAACCTAATTTCCTTCTGCCTAGTTGTCACACACCTTTAGAACTAGATAAACCTTATTACTCTGAAAAATTATCAAGTTTACTTCAGGGATTCGCTAGTAGGGAAGGAAGTAACATGAGTAGTTTCATGGTAGAAGCATGGTGAGAAGTGACCGATGTTCTTCTCCCCACTCTAACAGGGATAGTAGTGGTTGGAAAGCTTATAGGAATGGAAATTTTTGGAAGGTAAAGATTCATAAATTTATGATCAAGCTTTGATGGTTGCCGATGTTTCATCTGAAGAACTTAAGTAGCTTTTCAATGTTGCTTATTTTGATCACGACTCTTTGTTAAACTCTAATCTTTTTGCTTGTGGTTGCGATATGGTGTCGTATCAATTGTTTCCTTCTGATTCTTAGTTCAATTTGTATCTGGCTACGTCTAATCAACATTCACTTGATCTCTCCCTTTACGAGTTTAAGCAGGGTGGGGAGATCGATTGCAGCTATGTATAGCCTCATGATTCTGCTTCTATGGATGATTTTTTTGCTGAGTTGGTTGTGTCTCCTACCATTGCTGGACCTGCTGCTGTTTCAACATTAGATTTGAGCTATTGTGGAGATGTTATTGCACAAGATTATAGAAATTTAACTTTATCTTTGCATTCTACTATTGTTTCATTGTTTGATTGTAGGTCTGGAAAGCCCAGTAATGCAACCTTTTAGGATATCTCAAAATCTACTAACAGTTCTTCTAGTGCTTACCCAAATGCCTCATCAGAAACTGCTACTTCGAATTACCAAACTGCTCCTCTACAAGATCGCTCCAAACTCTTCCTGGTTTTAATTCGGGCCAAGACCTCCCCAATGCATGGAATAAGATGGATGTTATCCAAATTGATAATGTAGCCATGGGGGCACTTACATCAGAGGATGGTTGTTCTGTCACTTTAAATGTGGAGTCTGTCCATGCCAACTTAGATAGGCTTGAAAGAGGGCTTGTGGGAAAGCTTATCAGCAGAAGATTGCTTCTTTTTTGCTCTAAGCAACGTATTGAAGCGAAAGTGGTCAATATTTGGAGACTTTTAGCTTCTTTTCATCTCTCTAGTCACTTTCATTTGCCTCTTTCAATCTGTCAAGTCTCATGATGTTGTACTCATGAGTGGGCCGTAGATAGTTGGTGGATTTATTATTGGTTTGGAATTTTGTTCTTCTTCCTTCTCTACCCAATCTATGATGTGTTTATTTCTCCTGTGTGGATTCGCCTGCCTGCCTTAATTCTTTTGTATTGGGACAACACCTACCTTGCTCGGATAGCTTCTTTTTTGGATAACCTCTATGGGTTGATGCTCAAACCAACTCTGGGGGGAGAAATGCTTTCGCTCATGTTTGCGTGAGGATGGATCTTGGTGCTAAATTTACTCCCACATTTTGGATCTCTGAGCTTCATGGCATGTTCGTTCAAAGAGCTGAATATGAGTGGATTCCTCACCTTTGCTTCCATTGTGACCTTGTTGGGCACAACATAAGTCACTATCCCAACATTCCTTAAGCCTCCTAGCATCCCTTGCATTAACCTCAATGCAGATCTACTGATATGAGGGATAAATCTATTTTGGGAAAGGATAGTAGCAACCCCTCTTATGGTGACCCTATTACCACTAATAGCTGCCCTTATATGGAAAATATTGACCCAAATCCATCTTCCATGATCCATTTAGCCCTCAATTAGCCTTAATTGGAAACTAACCATTCTATTACGCAATGTGTAAGAGATGGGAAAAATCCTGAAAGATATGGGCCTTGGAGTCTAATTACCTCTAAAAAATCTAGGAGACATAAGAAGAAGAATTCCAATGCTGGTATAGGGGGTCAGAAGGCTACTCCCCATATATCAAGTGGGGAAGTTACTATACTGGCCAAATAAGTTGTTTTATCTAGGGAAGGTGAATTCTCTAGTATTCCATTCAAGTTCTCCACTAAGGCTTTCCTCGTACATCCTAGGCTTGCTGGCTAAGGAAAGATGGAGTCTCTATGAGTCATTTTGATAAGAAACCTCAATGCTTTGGGCTAATTACTAATTAGCCAAGGAAGAGGAAGGAGGGTGGCGGGGATGAATCCCGTTGAGGTGTTCATTGCTTGTATGTGCATGTTGTTTTAGCTTATTCTAAGTTTATCTCTTCTTTGTGTATTATGTTGAGGATGGATTATTTTTTATGCCTTTTCCTTGTTGGTACTCATTGTATAGTTTTTTACTTTATTTTAATGCACTCCTTTTGGTTAAAAAAAAAACCATAATACTCTAATTTCTTCACTGCCACTTAATATGACTTTGTTGTTATTGTTTTATATAAATGCAGTGCTTCACTCTTTAGCTTACACACACTAAATTTTCTAACAAAATTGTAATTTTTCTATGGTGTAAGTCATTTTGAAATCATGTACACTGGTTGTGTCAAGTAATATATTGATGAGAAGTGTGTCAATCACATTAGGACAAACTAGAAGTATCCCAAGTTCACTTTATTACTACCTCCTAAATTGCTAAATTATTTTAGTTTAATGATCTAAAAGGATGGTGCATCTTAAAAGTAAAAAAGCTTCAAATAAATTTATCTAACAAGTTACAAATTGAAAACACAAGACAAAAAAGAAAAACAACCACCTCAATTTCTTATCCTTTGATCATTCACGGGCCCAGGGATAAGTCAAAGTAGCTAACAAGCTCATACTCGACCTCCTCAAGAAAAAGATTGAGGGCACAAAAAGAAAGTGGGCAAAACTACTTTCTCCAGTACTATAAACCCTAAAGAAAACTCTGAAAATAACCACAGGGCATATTCCATTCTCACTCTCTCACGAGACTAGGAGGTATTCCCAATAGAGCTTGAATTGCCTAGCAATAGAGTACTAGCCTCAACTCACAATGCATTTGTGGAATCCAATGAATGGAAAGCAACCAATTAATAAGGCTTATAGATAGCATTAATTTATTAGAAGAGATTAGAGTGGACACGCCTCTCTAATAAGAAGAACTAAATTGAAGAATTGTCATGTCCTATAATATCCTTGTCAAGAAACAGACTTTCTAACTTGAAGACCTAGTCCTATGAAAGCAAACACAATAACACATCACTCTACACTTAGTAAGCTAGCATGTACTTGAGAAGGTCTCTATATAATAAAAAGACACACTAAACTAGAAGCCTATCAACTATGGACTCATGATAGAAATGAACTTTCCAAAACTTGGAGTGCCAAAGTCCTTACACTATTCTAACCATAAAAGAAGCATCTATTTATATTCACTATATAGTCTTATTTCTTGTCTTTTGATGAAGATCACTTCATGCTTTTTGCTTAACTACCTTGCATCAAAACATAACTTCAATGAAAGGCACCAACTCAAAAAGATCAACTCCTTAGGATGTAATATTAATTAAAGGCACTTTCCTGTAAAAACCATGTCTTCCAAAACACTCAGGGAACCCGAGATGTCATGTCTGAGCAATCAAACCACATGTTATGAACTCTTAAGAATAATTTTTCTAGGCAAAATTTTCCTAACTCTAGTCCCTTGACCTCACAATAACCTCATCCCCCAAGTTGTGTGGGATCATTAAATCCCCATCGAAGTCTAAGCTAAAAGAAAAGATTAGACTACTCCCTGAGGCGAGTTGAGGTCATTAGGCATTCAAGATCTGCATGAGTGCTAGAGCCCCCAACATAAAGAAAATTTAACTTTCTAGCAAGATTCATTCTTTATCCTCCATTGATTGATTGGTGATAAATCATATCTTCGAGTACTAGAGGTGACTACATCCAATTAAGTTTGCTCTTCATTAAAAAATCATCAAAACATAGTACCCCCCACCCCCAACCTCGTGATAACGAACTATGGTCACCTAAGTACCATAAGATTATCAAATCCCCTCTAGGTCTTAGTTGAAAAAAAATTTGACTACTCTATATGGCTAGCAAAGGTCCCCAGGCACTCAAGATAGATGAGATGGCCGATCCCCCAATATGATAAAAAGGCAACTTTTTTGCAAGATCCTCTCTTTATCCTCTATCGAGTGACTATGGAAAGAATAAAATTTAAACCTGAAAAAGGGCTTTATGAGAACTCATCTACTCTCAACAAATGAAACATAAACCACCTACCTATTTACAAACCACTCACAAAGCCGCCCTCAAATGGGGTTCACAAAGAGAAAATTTCTTATCAAATCACCTTTAAGAATAGAGACATATAAGGCATGATGTCAAAAAAAAAAAAAAGAATATTACAATAAACTCACCAATAAACCTATAGGTATAAACATGATCACACGAGTTGCGTGGGATCATAAACTCAACCTTTTGGGTATGACCTTAAAGAGAAGATTGGACTACTCCTTGCGATGAGTAGAAGCACCTAGGCACTTAAGGCCTGCATGAGTGTCAAATCTCCCAACATGAAGAAAAGTTATCTTTCTAGCAAGATCTATCCCTCAAATCTTAACAAGTTATTGTGTAATTAATATTTTATTAAACTAACTCTCGCACACATAGCTACTTATCAAATTACAGGCCTGCTAATAGAATTGCAAATATTGTCAAGCAAGTACCAAGAAATGAACCTTTCTCAAAAGGCATTCTCATTAAAGGAAAACTTACTCTCACTCAAATCATCGAATCAATTATCAAATTATAAGTATGATTAAGTAAATGATAGAACCTACAAATTCCTCAAAAAGAATTATCATTGAAAGGAAAAGTGGTATCAAAAAATAAGATTTTATTCGATATCTTTAAGGTATTACATCCAACAACAATTACACAACTCACATTACAATCATTTACACTTATTCATAAAAGTGAATTGATCCATTTTCCAATGCAATTCATGACAACCAAATAAGTAATTCTAATAAAATGAGTCAAACTAGGTGAAGAACTTCTACCCCCTATTACGCCTCTTTGTGAGAACTCTTCTTGTGCCACTACATCTAATAGAAAAAATGAAGCAGAAAACTTGCATGAAGTCCTTTAACCTACAAACAAGTATTCTGATTAGCTAAACAATGTTGGGTGAGAAGAACGACCATACCCAACTCACCCAGGGAGACATATTATCTTACAAACCTTCTACATAACAAAATCAAATAGGATGTTATTTCTGACTTGCTTTGACTGAGTCTAGTCATACTGAAGAGCTAAAGAAACAGAAACAAAATGATGGAACTAGTGTACAATTGCTATTGTAGAACCATTTATTATGTCTCTTCCCTTTGCCTTCTCAAAACTTTGAGCAACGGGTCATCCCCTATGTAAAAAAATTATTTACACCTAAAGGTAACTTTTAGGAATGAAGGCACATTTCCTTTCTCTTCTTCTTAATTTCTGACTTTACAAGAGGAAACTCCACCAAGCTAATAGAAACCCTCCATCACAATAACCATTAGAAAGTAAGGTCAGCCTCAAAAGATAGACTCAAAAAAGATTGTCTCTCTTATAGTGGACATTGATTTGCCCACTTATGCATTCAATGATGCCCAATCACTCTATTTATAAGTCAGAGATAACGAATAATGTCAGTAACTATAAATTGGCATAGTGGTTCATTAAATAAAAGAAGATTTCAAAAAGACCCACCGACATAAGTGCATAACATGCTGCCAGTGTATGGATGGAACATACATCCTTCTACCAAAATAACAATCATATCAACCATAATAAATTAGAAATTAAAAAATGCCTCAGCCATGGTTGGTTGACTCCCCCTTTGCGACAAGCTTTGATTTAAGTAGAGCGTGAGTCCCTAACAACCAATAAGTCTTATGTGCCCTAGCATAATAGGTGACTATAGGCATAATGCTATTATTTGAAATAAAAGACTTATCCATTGATGGATGACTCCCCTCTTTAAAACAAGCCATGCATTGAGTAGTGTGTGATCCCCCAATAGAAGCAGAACTTATGTGCTTTGGGACAATAAGTGACAACAGACATTGTGCTAGTATTGGATACACCTCCACTTTTACGACAAGCTCCACAAATGTAAAGCATATCTTTCTCCTTTAGTTAGTGAGCATGGATCCTCATATAATTAAAACTATTTCTCTAGAGACTAATGACTCTTACCTTAATGTGATAAGCTTTACAATAAGGGTAAAAAAAGTTCTTTAAATCAATAAACCTAAAAAATTTAGAAGTGAACATAAGGTACAATCCATTGTAAGAGACCATAATACACCCTCTAAATAATTAGGCTAGAAAAGTTACACTCACATCATCTAAAAAGAAGGGCTAAAGCCTTAACTCTTATTGGAGACTTAAAAAGCACAAGGTTGGAATATAAAAACTAATTTACGTCATCACTCTTAAGAAAAAAAAAAAAAAAGAGGAAAAGTAATTCCTGTACATTTCATTATATTAAAAAGAATTATAAAGAGGTAGATGTGGCTCATTTATCAGTTGCACTCATGCCCTCACTAACTTCCTCACTTTCACTTCTAAGAATTTCTCTAGAAAAGTATATAGGAATGCTAAATTGTGAATGTAGCTCGCCTCGTACAACCAGCTTCTCAACATAATCAGTAAACCCATCAAAATATTAATTTCCACCATGTGCTTGAAATCTCCACAATGGATAATGTAGAGCGCTTCGTCAAACGTATAAGTTAACTCGATAATATTTTCCTCAACCTATTCCTTAGCCTTGATGATCATAGAAACAACTACCTTAGCCTGATCATTGGCCACCATGGACAACCATGCTTGATATATTATCAAGACTAATTCAAACCTATGTTGATCATACATCTGGGCTAGCTTCTTCTCCAAATGATTCACTCTACTCACCATCTCCAAGTGAATCTTCGTCTCCTCAAAAAGGATAAACTCAATGTTATTCTTCAATACCTTAATTCACACAAGCCTATTAACCATGTATAAATGGAGATGGATGAGATGAAAGACTTTCTACTAAGCATCTTCCAAAGAGTTCATTGATGAGCAAATCAGGATGCATGGATCTAATTTTGAAATGACTTTATATAGAGAGAGACTATAAAAAATATAACCATTATCAAAGCACTAGCTTAACATCGCTTCCTCACCCTACTTCTCACTCTCATGATCACCCTTTTATTCGAAAGTTGGATCTCATTATCATTTGATTGCATATAATCTCTAGAACTACTAGGAGCCCAATAGCTCTTAATTAGCTCGTTCCCTCTATTAAGAGACATAGAAGCTACCTCCTTTTTCCTTAAAGATAGTTTGGCAGCCAATGCCTCCTCTTTAAAGGGCTCTATAACCTCTTTACCTCTCAAAGGTGGAGTATGATCACTCTAATCCTCAGACATCCATGGCTTCTTGCCCAATGACACCCTAGAACTTGAACCCATTCCAGCATCAGTCCATTTCTTTGTATGGACCTTTTAATGAGTCTCAATTCCACCCAAAGAAAGTCACACTTGTGGTTACGTGGATGCCATTATCATGTTAGAAAATAATGACATGTATGTGGGAAAAGTATAACCCTTTACTCCTTATTAAAGTATAAATAGAGCATTAAAATGGGATAAAGACATCACCCAATAAAAGCAAGCTACTTAAAATAAAAAAATCCTAAAAATTCTGATAAGCTATTTGATGAAGGAGTGCCAACTATTTATTCTTCACCATTTCTAGCATCTATTTCTCCCATATAGAAAGCCCTAAAAGACCCAACCTATTTCTATGCAATTAAACAAGTGCAATTGGCACCTCCAACCTAAAGCACTAAGGAAAATGACAAACTTCTCTTTATAGTCATGCACCTTATTACCAGGCCAACCATCCTACCTAACACATGTAAAAATTGGAAAAAACATTATTGGGATGCCTTCATCATGAAGACTTACCTAAACATATTTAGTGACCACAATATTCCATGCTCCTGTGATGAAGAAGCAAAGGAAATAATCATCATTGTTGAATTTGATGATAGTTGAGCAGGACAACCCCATTAAAGGTTAAAACTTCCTATACTTTAGGAAAATAAAGGGAATTGCAACCCTAGGGCTTCATGATCTATAAAAACAACCAACACTTGATTGAGCACCAAGTTTAATTACCCAGTATATTATTGCTCTAACAATAAATTCAATCTTAGAAAAATAATACACCCTGAAGCATAATTAGCATACTTGCGAGTTGGTCAAGTTCTCAAAAAACTCTTCTCACTAAGAAACTTACCTGAACACCTATATAACCTGACATTTTTGTATTAAAAGTTTAAAATAAAGAAAAGTAGAAGAGATAAAGTATTAATCTGCTCTTAGGGTCTTACGACTCTAATTTATAGTTCAAATTTGGCACACAAAGATCCAAGGCATCTTAAATCAAAATTAATGTGAAAGATCTCACTATTCCTTATCATCATTATGAAATCTGAAGAGCTGCATTACACTTTCTTCTAGTAGACACTACAACCATTCTTAAAATCTATGGCACATAAATAATCCCATCCTATTTGATAGAGATAAAAAAACAATTTTGTAATATAAGTTCATAAATGATAGATTTTTATTCAAAGAGCAGCACATCTGAGCTCATAGACAACTACAATCTTAAAAAGGGAAAAAATAAATGAACCAATTAGATAACATCACTGGCATGTTATAGTATAAGAACTCTCTCCATACCTAGTGCTAGTCTGACCATCTGATCAAGGTATTCCATAATTTACTTTACACCTTAGTAAAACCCCTCCTACTTAGTCTAGCTAAGAAGCAAGTGCATCTTAAACTCTATCTAGCCTATGAAGTTCAGTAGGTTGCTACTTGTTCATTCAAAGAGGATATAAGCTCCCTTATGATGGCATTACTCATAGTAGCAACCTACACCCCAGATTTGACTATCGACTCCAGTGTCATCTACCTCTTAATAATTTCATTGAATAAAATTCATCTAAGGGGTAAGGTGGATTAGTAAAAAAAAAGTATATAAAAATGTTTCCAATGATTGCTCAAGCTTTTTCTTAATAACTTGCTTCTTAGTAATTTCTTCAGCAACCTTCATAGCTCAAATACAATCTCCTTAATGGCTACCTATGGCTTAGGTATACTTGCCTCCTTCAAAGGGGCTTCACTTGCGCCCTCTTGTGTGTTTTAGAAAGAAAAAGGATGACTTAATTTATCCTCTTGACCATCACACTCCCTAGTCACCCCTCCCACCACAGGGATAATAGGGGCATCCATTTCCTTCATCCTTAATAAAAATCATTTCCTGACATCAACTTGTACTTTCTTCAATAGAGAGGTTACATTCTAATATTCCAAGTCGATAAACACATACATCTATTCTCTAATGTTGGGCCTACACAACATAGCATCTTTTGTTTACATTACCTCTATAACAAAGGAACTTATGCCCTTTGATAAGCAACTTTTCAGGAATCTTGAATGCCAAAGAGAGAAGAAGTGTGCATCCCACCAAAATGAAGCAAGGCTCTCAGTTGTAAAGCATAATCAAACATCCATCTGACCTGAAGCAAATTCTTAGATTACGGGATCATTCAATCTTCTAAACCTTAAAATCTATAAAAGATTTAGGGAAGTAAATTTGCATTAGATATGCTCTTTTCTTTGATTTTCATTTATTTGACCTTTTTGACATCTGATTTTCAAAGGGTGACACAAATTAAAAAACTAAATGTACACTCATAACAACCTGTGCAGGTGTCTTATAAGTTATATTTAGGTAGAGCAAAAGGGGGAGTCACTCCTCTCTCAAAATAATTCAAGGGAATTACTCAAAAACTAGAAAGGAGCTTAGCTTTGGAGCACAGTGGAACAACACCTACCACACCTTCTTGGTAGTCATCCTCTCTTAAATGAGCACAAGCATTTCTCTCAATTATTAACATCTTTATTCATCTAGGCCAGAGACAAGCCTCTCAAGAAAGATACACCAAATAGATAATAGCACACATCTCCTCTATAAACATCTCTCTCAAATAAGCCAATTAGAATACTATGTCAAAACACCACTCACCCCTGCTTACCTCAGTGGGGTGACCAAGATCAGCTTTCTACTCTACACTGGTCCATCCTCTTCACAGTATTTAGATGATGTGCCTCTCAATGTGGTGATCCTAGACCATCTCCTAGCTTTAGTTATCTCTCCCTTCTAAATCGCAATTCTATTTGACACCAATGGGTGAATTATGATGAAAAAATAATGGAATAACCACTATAACTATGAAATTCCCCCTGCATCTTTTAGATACCTGTAAAAGGATAAGGATATAATAGTGTCAAAGGAAGGGAAATCATTAAAAGAAAAAGAGAAGGAAAAGATAAAAAAGGATAGAAGAGAGAATTTTATAGCCTTATTCCCCTCTATCTTAGTTTAAGCTATATAGTGCAGGGTGCTCGCCATTATAATTAATGTATATATGGCTTGGATAATAAAGATTCTACTTAGACTAATGCTTTTTATTCTTTTCTCCTCTCTTTTCCCTATTGCTCAGATGTCATTATCCTCTCTTTATATACTCTCAGTTCACTGGTAGAATAAGTACAACCAGACGTCATCTACTAAAAAAAATATGATTCAATATGTCCATTGAATTAGATTATTAGATCAAATTAAATGTGCAGAATTGCCAAATGATCTACCATAAGCCAAATAACATCATGTCCTAGCTTTGAATGAGAAAATTCCATTGAAAAATTTATCATTACTTTTTTCCATTTCCATTTTGGAATAGGCAACAATTGTAGAAGACCTTTCGATTGTTTATGCTAGAGTTTTACTATGTGACAATATTCACACCAGGCAATAAATCTACCACCTCTTTCTTCAATCTAGGCCACCATAACTTACCTTTCAAATTATTATACATTATGTTGCTTTCCAGATGAATAGTATAACCTGAGTAGTATGCCTCATGCAAAATCATTTGTCCAAGATATTCGAAACTTGGTACCTATAACTTATTATTATAGAAGATGATCCCCGAATTAAATAATCATATTTATGTTTCATACCAGACTAAATTTGATCATTCTATTTTAAATATTCAACATCTAATTTTTGAGCTTCCTAAATCCTTTCTTGTAATGATGGTTGGATAATCATCTAAGCCAAAGAACTGTAACCCAATCAACAAGAAATATTAACTCTAACTATAGCTCTCCCATATCCTAAATCAAATATTCATCAGAAGTAAATAGAATACTTGAGATCCTAGTAGACTTTCTACTCATAGTGTTTTCCATTACATGAATTTTACCAAGTTGATATACTCAATAGTTAGAACAAAATCTTTCATTAGGTCAAGCCGTCTCCTTTAACTTAGATTTAGATTATTTATGTGTGATAATATACTTCAAACTTTGATTACCAATGAATATTTCTCCTTTGACTCTAGATATTCAAAGAAAATACAATACCAATAAGTTTCAAATCATGTGTCAGATAAATCCTCTTAGGCGTCTTCAACTATATAGAGGTATATGCTATAACTTTTTCATTATACATCAAAATGCATCCTAATCCTTTTCTTAAAGCATTAATGAACATCCAAAAGCCTTATGTACTAGATAAAATAGTTATAACTGGAGTAGATGTCACTAATTCTTTAACTTCTAAAAGGTTACCCCACAATCAGGTGTCCTTTTGAAAGCCACAAACTTTTAAGGTAGTATTGCCAAAGGAGCAAAAATCTGACAAAATCCTTCCATAAATTCAAGATAATATCTAACCATACCAAGAAAATTATATACCTCAAATACTATAATAAACCTTGACCAATCAACAATAGCCTAAACTTTTTGGGGATCCACAAAAATATAAGTATTACTAACCACATGTCTAAAAAATGAGATACTCTTCAGCCAGAATTCATACTTGGGAAAATTTTGTGTAATGTTGAAACAACCTCAATATCTCTAGGATAAATTTTAGATACACCACAATGTCATCTTCATAGGCTTAGTAAACCATTATATCATATATAAATACGATCATAAATTATTCTAGATACTTCTTGAATATCCTACTCATCTGATCCATAAAAACCTAAGGTGCATCACTCAACCAAAAAGGCATGACTAAGAATTCATAATGCTCATATAAAAAATTTAATATAGTATTCACCACTTCTACATATATTACTTTTACCTGATAATAATAAGATTATAGACCAGTCTTTAAAAATATAGAAGCTACTATAAGTTGATCAAATAAGTCATCGATCTTTAGTAGAGGATACTTATTCTTGATTGTTACCTTAACTAATACGCTGTTGTCAATACGCATGCACATCATACTATCCTTTTTCTTTAAAAATAGAATAGGTGCTCCCCACGGAGAAACACTAGGATGAATGAAACCTCTATCGATTAACTCCTAAAGTTATAACATTCAACTCTTTAAGCTCCTTAGGTGTCATCCTATATAAAAGTTTTTATATTAGAGATGTACTAAAAAATACATCATTTTAGAACTCAATATCACTAGGTAAAAGAAAACTAAGTAAATCTTAAGGAAATTCATCATAAAATTTCCTTACTACCAAGACTTCAGATAAAGATCTAGAATATATGCTCTCATCCTGTGTAGATACAAAAAATACCACCCAACCTTTCCTCCGTAGCTTATCCTCTAAGACAACAAAAAAAATCGACAAGATAAAATGCCTTTAACTCTCTAAAATAAATAACTCTCATTACCCAAAAAATAAAGTATCTCTTTTTATTACCAAAAAATATACTTTAAATAATAATATTAGATTAGATCTCAACTTTCTATCAGATATTTCAATATCAGAAAAACATACCTTTTTAGCTACCATACCCTCTCAAATCGACAAATTAACAAACAAGGAAAAAAATATTAACACAAAAGGCATGTATACCAAATCAAAATATCTCTAAAAAATAAATAAGTGACTTGCTCCATAATAAAAAAATAGTGCATAGCATATCAAAAAAATAAGCCATGCTTATAATCATCTTGGAGTACATGTAGTCTCATATTAAGTTAGAATATAAACATGTGCATACATTGGAACTAGAGTAACATAACTACCAAACTCCCTATGACCTCTCCTAGATAGTCTCCCTACCTTAAAACTAGAACATCTGCCTCTACTAAATAATCCCTCGGTAAACATGTTAATCAGAACTATCATTGGAATAATTACATATCTAATAAAACTCTCAGACCTAGGTTAAGAATGTCAATCAAGTTTTCTCATGGACACTCAATTATGTTGTGCCAAGTCTGACCACATTAAAAACACTATCATATCATCAGTATTGAACAAAGAGTCTCCTACCATAACTCTAGTACACAAGTGGCCGACTAATAAAACCACCCAAACCTACCATACTACCACCACTAGGAACTGATATAGATTGGCCACCTCTCATGGAATTATGTAGGTCCAAACTTGCTCATTTTTTTAAAAACTTTGCTACTAAAAGTCTCACCATCAAATATATTTATACTAGCATCCCATTATTATTGAGTAGCCACCATATCATTTTCTTTCAGATGGGCCCTCTCAACTAACTCAGTGAAATCAAAATATATGAAATGGAGCTAATGCCTATCTCAAGTAATCATAGAGACCACTTAAAAAACATTAGTATTTTTTTCTTAGGAGTAACAAATAATAAGACATACCCAGCTAAAGAAGTGAACTCTACATAATATTGAATAATTATCATGCTTCCCCTGACCAATCTTAGAAAAACCTCATAGGAAGAAAGGGTAGAACCTAAAAGTTTGTGAAGGTTGTTAAACCTCAAAGAACCAACTCAAGGCTAACCAAGAGGGGGGTGAATTGGTTATTTAAAAATTTCCTTAACAAAAAAAATTCTTTTAATAACTTTTTCAATATATGAAAATAGATAATTTTTATTACTCGATGTGGAAGCAAAAATTCACAATAACAAAAAGATAAGAGTTTTCAACCACATAGTTAATCACCAAAAAATAATATTTAAAAAATAATAAGAACAAACACACCTAAATTTATAGTGGTTCTATCCAACCTAACCTACATCTACTCCCTAGAGACCTCCATTCTACTGCACTAAAATAAGTGTCTCTTCATTTGTTCCCACAATAAGGCAAAGAAGCCATTACAAAATCACTTTCACCGACCCGATGTGGTAGAGAACTGATAGCTTTTCAACCCTTTAGGTGACAGTAGCATACCTTAAAGCTTTTTCTTATTATAAGAGAAAGGAGAGTACCTTGAATCCATTTTTGCCTTCTAGTTGTTTACAGAGAACAACCACGGCCTAGTGCTTTAGAATGTCACCCCAAAGCCACCAAAGAATAAAGGTAGAAGCTTGAAGAATATAGACAATAACCTTTCTTGGATTAATCTTGTGAATCCCTCACAACTCTCCCTCAAGAAAAGCTCTCTATATCTTCTTTTCCAAAGCTCTCCTAAATTCCTTCTCTATGCTCCCTCTTAAGATAATTAATCACCAAAAGCTTCTTGAAACAAGAACATGTGAGAGTTTAAGTAGAAAGTCTCTCAAGAAGCCCTAGTTTCAATTCTGGCGACTTTGATTATCTAGTATGGTCCTACGATCATCCTATACAATTAGTACAAAAATAGCCCTTTTAGATAGTATAAACTGCATTATCCTGAATGATCGGTACAAGAGTTTGCATTGATCATGCAGTATGATAGGCGATGATAAATTATCATCATATGTAGTGCTCGGTTAGTACAATACAAAATTGGGGGTTTATCCTGTACAATTAATTGAAAAATAATAGAATTTCATCTTGGACAATAGGCAATGATAAATTATTACCCCATGCATCACTTGGGTTATACCGTACGATCATCACAAATCATCCTATATAATTTGATCAATTCAATTAACCATAACTATTTTCCTAATCAAAAGATCAATTTTGGAGTGATTGTCCTATATCATACAGTATGATGCATATCATAGAATACAATTATAACAAAATTTGAATTTTAAAATATTGCCTAAATTATGATCGGCACCTATTTCTTGATTATAAATAGTCATCTTATACAATAAAGATTATCTAGTACGATTGGTTTAATCAATCTAAATTAATAGAAGTGACCTAAATTATTATTTTCTAGCTAACTAATCATCTAGTATAATGTAAATCAAGCAGTACAATTAGTTCAAAAACTCATCTTTTACCTAACTCACTAACTCACTCCCTTGAGTGTGCGTGTGCAAGGTTATTTAGCTTTAGGATCCACCAAAATGCATAATTGACTCAAGAAAGATAAAAAATATATAAAGATTGAATATACAGACTTTAATCCTAGTCTACCTAATATTGAGCTGATCGAAGTTGCAAGTGAATAGTGGACCTGAAATATTAATGAATAGGGCAAAATAGATATACAATAAACTCAATTATTAGGAGATAGCATTGTAAGAAATCTAATAATATTTATTATCATAAAAATTATAAGACTTGGGTCCATATTTGCAATAATCTTTTTTTATGATAGCAAACATTGTTTGTTTATGTTTCAAAAGGGTTTTGTTATTCCCTAAGCTCTCCCTTACTAAGTAAATTCTTTCAATAATAGTGGAGCTTTTGTTTTTTGTTATTGATTTTATTTTATTTATTATTTTTAAAATGAAAAAATAACACATAACAATAGAATAAAGAATATTAAAAGACAAATATGGAATTTAATATTAAAAAATAAAATAAAAATTTAATAACATCATGCTACTCTCCCTTTTTGAAAGTTCGTTAGGGATGTTAAGCCCTTATGAACTAGCCCATGGTTAACCAAGAGGGGGGTGAATTAGTATTTTAAAAATCTTTCAAACAAATAAAATACAAAACTCAAACCAACCAAAATTCACCACAAAGAAAATCAAAGTGTGAAAATTAAATACGAAAATAATAAATGAAAGAACACACCAGATTTATAGTAGTTCGGTCAAACCTTTACCTACGTCCACTCCTCGGAGGCACCCTCCGAGTATTGCACTAAACTCAGTGTCTGTCCTTTAGCCCCCACGGCTAGGCGGAGAAGCCCATACAAAATCACTTCCACCTTCCTCGATGCGATGGAGTAGCCGGGTCTTTTTACACCAAAGAGATCATCTTCTTCCCAAAACTTCCCTCAAGATGAGCCTTAAATTTGATGGTACTAAGGCACAAGCTTGCCGGAGCAACCATGTGAAACCCTCTCCACACTCCCTTGAAACCCCCTCTAAAGATCTTCTCCATCTCTCAAACTCCACCCTTTCCTCTCTTCCTTTTAAGCTCTCTTTTTAAGTTTTCTCTAGAGGAAACGAAGCCTCAATGGATGCTAAAGACACTTTCAAAGTCTTTGACAAAGCTTAAATAGAAGAGCTCCAAAAAGGCTCTTAAATAAACCAAACTCACATTATCATCCAGGACGATCGCCAGATCGTTCCGTACGATATGCTTAAAAAGAGGGCTTTTAAAATCCTTAAAACTCAATTTCAGTGCCAAATATCATCCAGGACGATCGCAGGATCATCTTGGATAATGCGCTTAAAAAGAGAGCTTTAGAAAACCCTAAAAACTCAATTTCGATGCCCAGAATCATCCTAGACGATTGCAGGATTGTCCAGTACGATGTGCAGAATTTGACCTGATAGTCCTAGACGATATTAGAATAGTTCAGGCCGATTAGTACAAAATTGGACAGATCATCCAGGATGATATTGTGGATCATCCAGGATGATTAGAAGAAAAATTATGGTTTTTCGGCTAGTACGATTTAGGAAAATCAAGTATGTCAGTAAATATCGCCCTGTACGATATACAGATCATCCAGGATGATCATATTGAAAAATTTAATCATAATTAATCACCTAATCATAGGATCAATTTAGACATGATTTGTATTGATCATCCTGGATAATCAAGATCATCCGAGTGATCAGAATAAAAAATAAATCATAAAATCTTGGCTAAATTAGCATTGGCGGTTATTTTCCAAGATCATAAAGGATCGTCCAGTACTATTAGTTCATAACTTGATCTTTTGAATTTGACTAGATCTCACTCCCTTGTGTGTGTGTGTATGTTCACCAAGAAAGCATACACCCTTACAAGACTTCACTCAAGAAATTACATCAATGTATATTATAGACCCTTACAACATAACATTATTCAACCTAATCTTGAGCTCTAATCCTTTGTATGGTATTCCTGAAAAGTTAGTATACACACAAATAAACATATATTGTAAATACAAGTTGTCAATAGAAAGTTAGTCATAATATTTGTTATCATCAAAAACATAAACTCATAAGCTCGAGTTGTAATAATCTTCCCCTTTTTGATGATGGAAAATATTACTGGTTGAATTTATAAAATTGAAAATATTTTCTCCTAATCTCCGCCTTACTAGAATAAACATTTAAAAATAGGGGAAGACAAAATTTTTGTTATTTTTAATTTGTTGAAAAAAGAGTTACAAATTCTATAGTATGTTCTCCCCCTTTGACATTATCAAAAAGAGAAGGGGCTCAAATAAACAAATGAACCCTGATCAAAGAGTCTTTAAAATGAGAAAGTTACCTCTTGATTTTATTCAAAAACTTTATAAGGAATGGATTGATAACGCATAATCCAGAAAAGGTTAGAAATTTATAAAATTTTACTCCAAGATCAAGTTCTTTTAAAGGCTCAATAACTTTTTAATCGAATATCTAAATCAAGGAACAAATTAGAAAATGAAACACTAATTTTTTCAAAACTCCTTTCATAAAATATATCTAATAGAAGATCAATGCAAAAATTGGTGAATAAGGAATCAAGATTTTTAAGCTCAAGTTTCAAAAATATCAAGGGTTTTCTTAAGCTTTTAGTAGTACAAGAAAAGTAAGCATACTTTTTGTGGGCTCATTTTATGCCTCTTATCAATTATTTGGTGTACTTTGTGCATCTTTTAATATTTGATATACTTTGTGTATCTTTTTTAACTTGGCGTCATTACGCATCTTTTGATTTGGCATCATTGGTCATTTTTTTTAATCAAAATATGCTTCCTTTCTTATATTTTAAAAACTAAAGCAAACCCATATTATTGACAAAATAAACTACTTGATTAAGAAAATTATGAATGGGATTCAACAACTTGCAAAAGATTCCTATGTGATAGATAAAATGTAGGGAGATGAAAAAAATTAGTTTCAAAATCCAATTTAAAATATGATGAAGATTTTGAATCAAAAGTAGAATAACTTCTTTAAGGAAATAGAGATTGAGAGTCAAAATCACGAGTTTGTTTCCTTTGACTGTTTTCAGAGAAGTTAACGACAACTTATATAAGAATTCAAGAAAAAATCATGAGGTAGATATTTCATTTTCATTTTTTTAAAAAGATGGGGATACGTGTGTGTTGATAAGATAAAACACAACATAAAAAGAAAAAGTAAAGACAAAATTAAAATTTTAACAAAAAAGAAAAGAACAAAAAAAGAATGAAAAAGAATAAATCCAAAGGAAAAAAAAAAAAAACACAGAAAATACACAAGAACCAACAAAATATGCGTACACCAAAAAATAAACACATAAGCAATTGCTTAAACATCATCTTGCTCCTGGTCTGATGATTCAGAAGCTAGATCTGTCTAGGAGATTTTTTGCTTTTCATTATATGCCCTTTTTATAATTTGCTTAGATTTATCCTTTTCTTTTACAAGAAGAGTTCTCAAATTAAGGCATTGATTTTTACCTTTATTCCACTTTTGTTGATGCTTATGTTTTAGTGAGCTTTCCAATTTGCTTGATAAGTCATCGCTATCATCACCAACTAAGCCACTTTTCTCTAAGTCTTCAGTATTTAGTACAATCATTTCATCAGCATCCAAAAGTCTTTGGCCCAAGCATAGCTCGTAAGTAATGAGTGAGCGAATTAAATTATTAACTGAATATTCATTCAAATTTTTATATTCACAAATAGCAACTACTTTAGCATCAAACTTATCAAGTAGATAACGTAGAATTTTATTGACTTTTTCAAAGTTTGAAAATTCTTTACCTAAAGTATGTAATGATGTTATAATTTGACTAAACCTAGTATATATGTCTAAGATCATCTCATAAGATTTCATACAAAATAATTCATAATCATGCATTAAAGTATTCAACCTGGATTGCTTAATTTTACTAGAGCCTTCATATATAGTGTGTAATTTATTCCAGATTTTCTTGCCAGTAGTGCACGTGGAAAAAAACATACAATATTCAGAATTTAAAGCACAGAAAAAATAGTTTAATGACTTGGCATTTAATTAAGCATTGATTTATTCTTTCCTACTCTATTGATTAAAAGGAATATCAATTTTAATTCCATCTATTATACATGATGATATAGAATAACTATTTAAAATCATTTGTCACATTCGGTAATCAATTGATTACAAGAAAGTAGACATGCGAATTTTCCAAAAATTAAAATTAATATTTTTAAATAAAGGTGGTCTGGTGATTGAATAACCTTCCGCAATATTATGATTACAAAAGTTAGCCATGGATTGAAATTCAAAAGTTTTTAAAAACTCATTTTTATGAATCCCGCTCTGATACCACTAGAAAGTTCATTAGGGATATTAAGCCCTTATGAACTAGCCCAAGGCTAACCAAGAGGAGTAGCCCAAGCTAACCAGGGGGGGGGGGGGGGTGAATTGATATTTTAAAAATCTTTCAAATAGTTAAAACATAAAATTCAAATCAACAAAAATTCATCATGAAGAAAATCAAAGTGCCGAAATTAAATGTAAAAATAATAAATGAAAGAACACACAAAATGACTTCCACCTTCCTCGGTGTGGCGGAGTTGCCGGGTCCTTTGACACCAAAAAGATCTTCTTCTTCCCAAAACTTCCCTCAGGATGAGCCTTAAATTCGATGGTACTAAGGTGCAAGCTTGCCAGAGCAATCGTGTGAAACCCCCTCAAAGGATCTTCTCCCTCTCTCAAACTCCACCCTTTCCTATCTCCCTTTCAAGCTCTCTATTCAAGTTTTCTCCAAAAGAAACGAAGCCTTAATGGCTACCAAAGACACTTTCAAAGTCTTTGACAAAGCTTAAATAGAAGAGCTCCAAAAGGCTCTTAAATGCAACAAACCGACATTATCGTCCATGATGATTGCCAAATCATCCTGTACGATATGCTTAAAAAGAGGGCTTCTAAAAACCCTAAAAACTTAATTTTGGTGCCAAATATCATCCACGATGATTGCAGGATCGTCCTGTATGATGCGCTTATAAAGAGGGCTCTAGAAAACCCTAAAAAAGTCAATTTTGGTGCCCAGACTTATTCTGGATGATCGTAGGATCGTCCAGTACGATGTGCAGAATTTGACCTGATAGTCCTGGACGATATTAGGATAGTCTAAGCCGATTAGTATAAAATTATACAGATCATCCAGGATGTTATTGTGGATTGTCTAGGACAATTAGAAGAAAAATTATGTTCTTTTGGCTTGTACGATTTATGAAAATCAAGTATGTTGGCAAACATCGTCCTATACGATATACAGATCTTCTAGGATGATCGGATTGAAAAATTTAATCATAATTAATCCCCTAATCATAGGATTAATTTAGGTATGATTTGTATTGATCGTCCTGGATGATCAAGATCAACCGGGATGATTAGAATAAAAAATAAATCATAAAATCTTGCCTAAATTAGCATTGTAAGCTATTTTCCAATATCATAAAGGATTATCCTGGATGATCCAAAATCGTCCAGTACAATTAGTTTAAAACTTGATCTTCTGGATTTGACTAGATCTCACTCCCTTGAGTGTGTATGTGCATGGTCACCAAGCAAGTATACACCCTTACAATATTTGACTCAAGAAATTACATCAATGAATATTACAGTCCTTTTACAACATAACATTATTCAACCCAATCTTGAGCTCTGATTCTTTGCATGGTATTGCTGAAATGTTAGTATACACACAAACAAATATATATTACAAATACAAGTAGTCAACAGAAAGTGAGCTATGATATTTGTTATCATAAAAAAATATAAACTCATAAGCTCGAGTTGCAACACTTTGACATCACAAAAAGAAGAAAATAAAAAGAAACAACAAAAAGTATAAGAGTAAATAATGACAAAAAAATAAAATAAACTAAAATAAGGAGGGTTCCTGATTAGGTTGAGGTGGGGGAGGTGGTGGCTGGAAGTACTAGTGGAGTGAGGCAAATTAATTTTTGATCCAAGCCATATCCTGAACATGTTGTTGTTGCTACTTCACTACATAGTAATCAAAGTGAGATAAATCATTTTCATGTTGCTAGTGTTGCTCTACTATTTAAGAGTCAAAGTAGGCCTACCATTGATCAAAACTATGTACTAGCAGATCTAGATAAGACTGATGGCGAATAGGGGAATGTGATAGAATAAGTCCTCCCTCATCTGTCATGGGCTTTTCATCTATAAGTTAATATTGTAATGATGAGCACTATGAAGGATATGGAAGGAGCTACTGGAACATAAGACTTGGGAGGTGACTAGATGGTGTAGGAAATTAGAAATTGTATTTGGATACAAGGAAAAAAGTAATTAAATGTTTTAAGGAAAGATTAGGCTTTGTCTTATGTCTAGGATCTCTAGTATAGGTTAGATTTTAAAGATAATATATTATAAGATCAGCTGGATTAAAATCAATGTGATCTATAATGTAATAAGTAGTAAGAAAGATAATATGTGTAATGTTGATCCAATCACCAGCTTTAGGAAAGATGGAGCTACAAAGAATGTACTGGATAATTTGAGCATCATGAATTAGAGTGTTAGCTTAGGATATGTTATACCGAGCATTGGATTCTATAAGAGTGGTGTTGGAAGGTGTTTAATCATAGTTAGGATATGAGGCCACAATGTTGATTTTTTTGCCAGTAGTAGAGAGGTGTAAGAATTCATGAAAGTCATAATAGTTTATCTCCATGGGTCACCTATTGAAATGGGATTGGAGGGAAGTACCCTCACTATTTATTCTTAGGCTGGCGAAGAACTTAATATGTAATTCAGAGTTAACAGGTTTGTAAGAGTAAGAATGAAGGTGAGAGTGGTGTGAGCGAAGAGTGGAAGTACTTGGAAGTTTAAATCTTTTTGTTTGATATTTTTGAGGAGGAGATACCGGTAGTTTTATACTTTTGATAAACATCTTCGTCAATGGGCTCAACGAATCTAAGATATACAGGGCATCGGGAGGAACTTCCTCCTAAGGCTTGTGAACACTTTCATCTGGCCATTTTAAGTAGTGAGAGCTCAAGGGAGAAGGGAAGAGGATTGAAGTCGACTAAGTATAGAAAATCGTTAAAGTCCCTTTATTTAAATAGATTGGCCTAATCATACAGTATGATCATGGGATAATAATGGATGATCGAATGCAATCAATTCATTAAATCTTATCTAGTTAAAAAGTTGGTTTCATCGTACAACATGATCAAAATTATACTGGATGATTAGAGATAAGATGTTCATCCTAATAAGTGAATATGGATTATCGTTGCCTAATCAGATTGTATAGTATGATTAGGTGTTTGCACAGTATAATACAATAATAAATAATATACCACCCAAATGTAATCTATCCAACATCTACAACCATATGTATCGTATAATATGACATAGATATTCATATAGTATGATCACCAATGATTGATCAATGTTGATCATTGGATGTGATGTGCTCAGATCTTTGAAGATTTTGGTTAAGATCGTACAAAATGATGTTGATCGTATAATATAATGTGAATAAAATTCATAGATGGGTGAGTGATGATCAGGAAAACTCCATGAAGGAAAAAACCTAATCACAATAAAAAAATCAAACAATCAAGAAAAAATGAGAAAATACACACTAAAAACAAACTTTTTTTTAGTAAGAATTGGTTAATTTTAGCAAATGATAAATTTACCTCATGAAAAAAAGTTAGTAAGAAATGCATTGAAAATGCTTAAACCCAAAAAAGTTAGAGATTCAAATTTTATTAACCCTAGTTCAAGCTCCTTATAAGTTAAAGTCATTTTAAATAAAAATATAGTTTAAAAAATAAATGGGAGAGGAAATGTGATCTTTTCAAGCTTCTTTCAGAAATATATCTAAGATAATAGCTTTGCAAAATGATGAATAGGTATCATGATTTTCAAATTCAGGTGTTGAAGATATTAATTGGCACATGGATTATTATAAGATTTAAAGATTTGAAAGAATGGAAAGCTAATTAATCGTGGACTCATTTTTTGCCTCCTTATCATTTTTTGGTGCTTATTGTGCATATTTGGATTTTTATACACCTTGTGCATCTTGAATTTATTTGGTAGACAATGCACATCTTTTCAATTTTGGGCTGATTTTATTCCTCTTTTCATTTTTGCAAACATGATTACTTTCTAAATCCTTAAAAAAGGAGTTCTCTTAGTTATGAGATTATGTTCCAAATATAAGAGAAGAAAAACTCACTCACTTATATGAGGAAGAGTAAAGCACAATATAAAACCTGATCCATATGATATAGACAAACAACTTGATTATAATTTTTTTGAAGAATTTTCATTGGCATGCAAAAATATTCATATGAGATAGACGAATGTAGGAAGATGAAGCAGATCTTTATTTCTTGGTCCAATTTCTAATTTGAAATAACTTTGATTCAAAAATAAATTATGCCACTAAAGGAGTTAGAGGAAGAAGGATAACCACCAATTTTTCTTCCTTTAACTATTTTAGATGAGTCAATCACTATTTATATAATATTATTAAAATAAGGTAAGATTTTTATTTAATGAAAACATTCAACTACTAAAGTGTGTAGTGATCAAATTCTTAAATTTTAAAAGTTTTTTTTAGCAAATACAATCATTAAAGCAAAAAAATATAAATGACTGAAAGAAAAAATAGAAAATAAATATACAACATTTTGATTTTAGATTTTCAAAGCATCTAATTTAAAGCATGAATATCTATGACACCTAATCTAGTTCTTAAGGTGCTGATGATTTTAAAATCCAGTGGCTTTGTAAAGATATCTACAAGTTAATTTTTATTGGCTACTTGATGTAGCTCTATTTCTCCTTTGGTGACATAGTCCCTAATGAAATGGTTCCTTATATCTACGTTTTGGTCCTAGAGTATTGGATTGGATTCTTTCAAATACAGATAACACTAGTATTATCATGCAATATTAGAATGGTCCCTACAGGTTATCTTGAATCCAGTATTTATTGCTTCAACCAAAGGACTATGCCACACAACTTTTTAAGGATATATATTCTACTAATATCCAATTTCTACTAAATCAGGAAACTAAAGATTGTCTAATAAATTAGCAGGTTCCATAAGTGTTTTTCTTATTAACCCTTTATTTTGTAAAGTTTGAATCTGAATATTCTCTGATTTCAAAGGAAGTGTTATGCCTAGGTTACCATATTTCTAAGTTTTGGGTTTCTAAGGGATACCTGACAATTATCTTAATAGCACTGAAGTGAGATTCTTTTGAATCAACCTAAAATCTAGTACAAAGATAAAAACTAAACATAATATATGGTCTACTAGTAATCAAGTAAGGAAGTGATCCAATTATTCCTTTGTATTTTTTTTATCAATTGATTTTCCATTTGAGTCCCTAATTAACTGAACTATAGAGTTCATGGGAGTGCTTATTGTCTTAGCCTTATCCATTTCATATTTCTTAAGGATGTTCTTAACATCTTTTGATTGACTAAGGAAAATTTCATCATCCTTCTATCACATACTAAATCCAAGAATATAGTTCAGTTCTCTCATCATATTCATCTCAAACTCCTTACTCATTATTTTAGAAATTTTATTACATAGGTTTTTATCATAGGATCAAAATAAAATACCATCAATCTAGATTTGGACAATGAGTAGTTCTTCTCCTACTTTTTTGAGGAATAGGGTTATGTCTATGCTACTCTTAACAAAGGTTTTATTAATAGGAATGTGCTTAGCCTTTCATACCATGCTTTACGTGTTTTTTTAGTTCATATAATATTTTTTTTATTTAAACACATGATTAAATATTATGAATTTTCAAAGTCTAGGGATTATTCAACCTACACATCTTCTTTTATTACCCTATTAAGAAAAGCACTTTTAGCATCCATATTATATAATTTAATTCCCTTAAAGTAGGCAAAAGATAATATCATCATTATGGATTTTAGGCTACCTACAGGGGCAAAGGTCTCTTCAAAGTCAATCCCTTCTATCTGGATGTATCCCATAGCCACTTGTCTTGCTTTATTTCTTACCACTACATTAGAGTCATTCATTTTAATTTTGAAAATGCATTTTTCTCTAATAATACATGGTCCTTAAGTCTTTCAAGTAGCTCCCAAATATCATTTCTAACAAATTGACTCAATTATTCTAGCATGGCTAGGATTCAAAATTCATCAAATTATGCTTACTTTATGTTTATGTGTTTAATCATTCAGATAATGGAAGAGTGATTAACTTCTTTTCTAAGTTCATACCTTGTTCTAACACCTTCAGACAGGTCTCATAAGATCAATTTTTTAGAATGACTTGAAGAAGATCTTCATTCTCTAGGCAGTGAATTTTTAGGTTCTACCCTTTCTTCCATATTTATTGATTCTACTCCTTCGGTGACTTCAACCACTACTTCTACCCTAGACCCTTCAAAATGTTAAAATTAATTAAATTCCATAAGAGTTTTCTCCTCTACCATTAGTGTCCTTTTATTAAAAATTCTATAAAATTTTCTAACATTTAAGTATCATAAGAAAACTCTTTTATTAGATTTGGGGTCAAACTTTCCTAATAGAGAATTACCATTATCTAGAATAAATTACTTTACATACAAAGACATGAAGGTGAGAGAGGTATGGTGTCTCTAAGGATTTCATAGGGTGTCTTGTTTAACATGGATCTAAGATTAACTCTATTAATAACGTAACATGCTATATTTACTAGTTCAACCTAAAAAATATTTAAGATGTGAATATTTAGCTAACAGTGCTCTAGTAGCTTCTACAAAGGTTATGTTCTTTCTTCTAGTAACCCTATTCTACTGAGGGATTATAGGAGCTTAAAAGTTATGATCTATCACTTGTTCCCTATAATAAGATTCAAATTTTTTCATTCTCAAATTCTCCACCATGATCACTGTAAATTGTTAAAATTTCATAATCTAGCTTTCTCTAAATCTAAAGTTGAGAATGACCTAAACTCCTCGAATGGTCCACTTTTATAAGATAAGAATCTAATCTAAGTAAACCTTGAGTAATCAGTAACAATCACATACCCAAAGACTTTCCCTTCTGTGCTTTGAGTGCTAACAGGTTTAAAGAGATCCATGTGAAGGATTTTTAAGGGTTTGTTACTGTCAATATCCTTGATTGAGTGGAAGGAGGATTTGAATTGCTTTCGTTATTAACAAGCATCACATAGGTGATCCTTATTGAAATCTTGTATGGGTATGCCTCTCACGAAGTTTTTTTGGGTGATTTTTCTAAGTTTTTCATGCTTGCATGACACCGTCTCCTATGCCATAACCAAGATTCATTACTGATAATTTTTAGGAAAAGAGAAGTAGCATATTCAATACAATTCAAATCAAGCATGTAATTATTATTAATTCTTTTTTGTTGCAAAATAATATTTCCATTTAAGCTAATCATACAACTAGTAGATAAAAAATTTATGCTAAAGACGTTATCACATAATTGGATAATAATAAGAAAATTATGCTTCTAGCCATCTACCAATAAGACGTTTTTGATAATAAAATTTTTTGAGTTGTCGACTATACCTGATCCAACAACTTTCCTAGTGGTATTATCTCTAAGTGTTATCTTACCTCCTACCCTGGCCTCCATCATGATGAATTGCTTAACATCTCTAGTCATATGCCTTAAATATTTGTTGTCCAGTTATTTCATGCTCTTACTATCCTTTTGGGAGATCATCCCTACGAAGTCATCAAGGATTAACTTTGGGAACCAAAAAAAGTTTAGGTTCTACCTTATAGATTTATGGAAGAAATGCTTGTATACTATGCTGTGATTTATGAAGTTTGTGCCTCTACACCAAATGCATTCTATAGTGGATAGTGCAAGTGTGAGATATATGTCTTAATATGCCACAAGAAAAACATCTAACTCCTGGGAATGGATTCACTAGTCTATATGGGTTATGCTGCCTCTTCCTAGGTTTAAATAATGCATGATGTGGTGATGGGTTATGAAATTCTGCAAGTGTATGTGATATTTTATTATATTTAAAAGAAGTTAATTCCACTTGAAAAAAATTATTTACACTTTCAAGAATTGAATTGTCAACTTTTAAAGTATGCTCCCTATCATTAGCTTCATTTAAATATGTCTATAATTCCTCAAATGGATTTTCTAAATTAATATGAGATGCTTTTATGGAATCATGTTCAACAGTTAAATCAATATGCTTCTTGTTTAATGCATAAAATTCATCAGGTAAGATCATATGATTATTATCTAAAGTAAAGTGATCTTTCCTAAGGAATTTATACTTTGTTTACAAATTTAAAAAATCAGAATTTAGGCTGGCATAAATTTTCTTGAGCTTTCTATATGCGTTATGAATTTTTTTTGAAACTTCAAATAATTTGTTATAGGAAATCTTACATACATCCTCTTGATCAGAATGATCATGATGGTTATATGTCATTAAGTACAAGTTAGTTACTCCATCTTCTACTTTTTCCTCAGATGAGTTTGAAGTGGAGTCTGCCCAAAAAGACTTTTATGTTTATTGGTTGCTCTTTTTAAATTTAGCTTTTTTCTTTACCCTTCTCCTTGATTGGGTGAGCTTTAAGATTTGGACAATCAGTCCTCCTGTGCCCTAGCTTCCTGCATTCAAAATAGATGACGTCAAAAGAAACCTCAGAATTTTTATTAGCTTTACCTTATTCCATTATTGATGATGCATTATTTTTTCTTTATAAATCTTTTAAATTTCCTTATCATCAACATTATGTCATCATCACCACATAGTATGAAAATGTCACTATAAAAATAATTAGCGAAAAGTCTACATTTTTCTCCTTTCTTTTCTCACCTATATCAATCTATCTTTGACTCACTCCTTACTCATATGTAATAAGTGATCCATGCAAGTTATCAATTGAATAAATATTTTGATAATTAGATTCACACTATAGGAAAACACGCTACTACCGGCGGACAGTATCCACCGGTAACCTCTGAAATCCGACGGAAATCCTCAGTTTCCGACGCATTTTCATCAAATTTTTATGCGCCGATTTTGCGTGCATCGCTAAATATTTACCGACTTTTCCAATCCCCCGGAAACCATTCCGACAGACATTCCGGTGCATCACCGGCACAAAATACGACATAGAAGATGGCGATTTTCAATCCATAATTCCGATGACAAATGTGTCGGTAGTTTACGTCGTACGGATTTGACGGAAACTAATGGCGCATAAGACGTCATAAGTTCACCGTAAATAAGCAACGGCTTAGTTCCGACAAAAATTTGGTGTCAGAAATTACCGATGGACAAGACGCCGGAATATGCGACGGTAAATTCTGGCACACACAAAGACGCTGGCATGATCGATCCGATTCGTTGTATCATCTTTTTCGTCGAATTTCTGACTGATAATCAGTCGGAAACCTATACTCTAGACAAGAAAAAAATTACCTTCCCAGCCAACAATCAAATTTCCACACCTGCAAACCTATACAAATATCTATCCACAATATTTTATAACAATTCCACAACATAAAATTCTTCAACAGATGCACAAAAACATAAATACTCATTAAAAGAAATTGTTTAATAGTAACAATCAACTAAAAACATCACATATTGTTCAATATTACAGATTCAAAGAAATAAACAAGTTCATAAAATAAACTACTATGAATCCGTGGACTCCTAGCTGGAGCTACCTCTTTTCCACTCATCTGGTCCCTTATTCTGCGCATTTCATCTAACAACTGATTCTGTTGCTCCTGCATCTGCATCTGCATTTGGACCTGTGCTTGCAACTGAGCTTGCCAATCAGCTTGTGATTTTCTTACTTATTCTAGCTCTGCTTGAAGGGCACTTATTTGTTGTATACGTAAGGACTCATGAGAATTGGATGCGAAGCTGAATGCAGTAGAGGAGGTCATCCCCTAAACCATAAACTATATCATGCTGCATTCCTCCAGAGGGCGACGAGTGAAACAGCGGGATGTGAGAGAACGAAAAAAAATAAGTGAGCGGCAAGAGGGGCTCAAGCTTGAAAAATAGGGCTTTCGCCGGCAGATTTTCCGGCGTCCGGGCCGTCAAAACAAGTTCCGACGCATACTGCGTCGGATTAAACTTGTTGAGTTTAAATACCCTGGTGCCTAATCCACCGATAATGGCACCGGTTATTTTCTGCCGTAACATGCGTCGGAACACGTGAGATGTTGGTTTAATCCGACGCACAGACAGCGCAAATGACGTCAGAAATATTCCAGCGTTATATGCGCCAGAAAATAAGTCGCAAGTTTTCCGTCGCACCAATGCGCCGTTACATGCGCCGTCATTACTGACGCATAATTTTCCACCAAAAAATTCGACGGTAATCGCGTGTTTTGCCGTAGTTTCAATAATAGTAATTATTTTAGAATCATATGAACTAGGCAGACAATGCAAAATCTTATTATGTTTTTGAGAATTTAAAAGTTCTCTACCTAAAGCATGAAGGGATATCATAATTTGAGTGAACATAATATATATTTCAAAATTTTACTCACTAGAATTCATACAAAATAGTTCATAATCATGGAGCAAAATATTTAATTTAGGTTATTTCACTTTATTAATTCCTTCTTAGGTCATATAAAGTTTATCCTAAATTTCTTTACTAGTAGTGCAGGAAGATATATGCATGTAATCTTTGGATTTTAAAGCACAAAAAAAGAAGTTTAAATATTTAGCATTTAATTGGGCTAAACCTCTATCCTCAATACTCCATTCAAAAAAGATAGTTTAGTTTTAATGTCATTTATAATGCGAGAAGGTGCAGAATATCCTTCCTGAACTAACATACATATGCGATAGTCTATTGATTGCAAGAAAGTATACAAGCAATTTTTTTAAAAATCAAAAGGAATGTTATCAATTAATAGTGGTCATGTGATTGAATATCCTTCCATAATATTATGATTTTCAAAGTTAGACATTGATCATTTTTCATAAGCTTTTTAAAACTTACTTTTTGAATCATGCTCTAATACCACTCAAAAGTTTGTAAAGGTTGTTAAATCTCAAAGAACCAGTTTGAGGCTTAACCAAGAGAGGGGTGAATTGGTTCTTTAAAAATTTTGATAACAAAAATAAAATCTTTTTTATAACTTTTCCAATAACTAAAAATAGATAATTTTATTACTCGATGGGAAAGCAAATTAAATTCACAATAATAAAAAAAATTAGAGTTTTTAGACATACAGTTAATCACAAAAAATAAAAGGTGAAAAATAATAAGAATAAACACACTAGAATTTATAGTGGTTTGATCCAACCTGACCTATGTCCACTCCCCAAAAACTTTTATTATAGGTATTGCACTAAAATAAGTCTCTCCTTTTGCTCCCACTAAAAGGCAGAGAAGCCTTTATAAAATCACTTTCACCAACCCGGTGTGCTGGAGGACCAGAAGCTTTTCACACTCTCCAAGTGACGGCATCATACCTTGAAGATTTTTTACCTTCCAAGAGAAGACAGAGTACCTTGAATCCTTTTTCACCTACAAAGTGTTGGTAGAGAACCATGGCTTAGTTCTATAAATTGTCTCCATTGAGCAAATAAAGAATCAAGGTAGAAGCTTGAAGAAGATAGGCAAGAACCTTGCTTGGAGTAATATTGTGAATCCCTCGCACTTATGCCTCCAAATAGTTAAAGCCACAAGAGAAAAACTAAATGACACATGATCTAAAACTTAGTACTATGGTTTTAGCTCTAAAGATATGGAGACATTATCTATATAGTGTAAGGTGTGTTATTTTTATTAATCATCAGAGTTTAAAGTCTTTATTTCCTTAAAATGATCTAAATTTGAGACAAAGGAGATAGCTTGAGTTGATTAAAGACTATGATATGACTATTCCGTATTAGCCTAGTAAGGCTAATATGGTAGTAGATGCTTTAAGTAGAAAGTCTTCTAGATTTTAATGTATTCAGCATATTTCTAATAAATCTCTAATACAATATATGGAGAGATTATAGTTGGAGGTGATTTCTTTACTTGATTGGGATTCTTGTATATTGACATAAATGATTATTTTACCTGCTTTATAAGAAAATATTCAGTATGCTCAGAAACTAGATGCAGACTATTCAAAGTTGATTGATCAGATCATATTTGGTAAGAAATCTAAATTATGAGTGTCATATTATGGTATTATTATCAATAAGAACATATTGCGGGTCCCTATTTTTTGAGATATGAGAAGGGAAATTTTATATGAGGCTCACTATTCAGGCTATAATATTAACCCAAGAAGCAGTAAAATATACAATGATTTGAAAGATAGGTTTTAGTGTCCTAGATTTAAAAAAGAAGTTACAGATTTTATTTCAAAATGTGAAGCTGGTCGATTAGTGAAGGAAGGACATCAACGATCAGTAGGTTTTCTACAACCATTACCCATTTTAGAGTGCAAATGGTAAGAGGAAACCACATATTTTGCTATATATTTTCTTAGGTAGAGACAAGAACAAGATGCCATTTGGGTTATAATTGATCATTTTATGAAGTCATCTCATTTTTTTCTAATTTGGTAGTCATATTCTATAAAAATGTTTGCACATGTATACATGCATGAGATTAAATGTGATACCAAAGGTTATAGTTTATGATAGAGATGAGATATTTACCTCTAGACAATGAGGGGATATTTAATAAGGTTTGGGTACTAGAGTATATCTCAATATGGAATTTCTTCTTTATATATATTGACAGTTTAAGAGAACTATATAGCTGTTTAAAAATCTTTTAAGGTTGTGTATTTTAGATTTTAGTGGAAATTCTGAAGATAATATCCCTCTAATCAAGTTTACTTACAATAACAGATTTTAGTCAAGTATAAGTAAGGCTCCATATGAATCTCCATATGGTAGAAAGTGTTGTACACCACTATTTTTGATAGAGGAGGGTGAAAGACCATTTATTGGGCCTGGCTTAATAGATGGTGATGCTAAAATTATTTACCTAATCAAAATATATTGAAAGTTGTATAGGACATGAAGAAAATGTATTTTAATGCTAAGAATTGAGTTGTAGAGTTTAAGATAGGAGATTTTGAATATGTGAAGAATAAATTGATGAAAGGTATTAGAAAGTTTGGTAAGGAAGGAAAGTTATGTCTAAGGTATGTTGGACCCATTGAAATGGTTGAATGGATTGGGAAGTCTTCCTACATGTTATAGTTAAAAGATCATATGTATGATATTCAAAGTATAATTCGCATGTCACTTTTAAGGAAATGGATATCTATATCTCAAAATAGAATATCCTTTAAAGACATTGATGTATATTCAAATTTTAGCTATATGGTATAATCATATAGGATTCTCTCCAATGATGTAAACAGTTAAGAAATAAATAGATTCAAATGGTTAAAGTTTAGTGGAAGAACAAAACTAAAAGTGAAGTTTTTTAGGAGAAGAAATCTGAGATGAAACAAGTGTATCTTGACCTATTTTTATGATTAGAGATCTGAGTTTTTAAATTTTCATGATGACATTTTTTTAGAAGTGAGAGTAATGATATTCTGAATTTAGTGTACCAGGGTGCATCATACTAACATTACAACATTATAGTCTCAAATTTTTAGAATTTAAACTAGTATCACAAAGCTAGATGGTGGCGTCATAGCTCTAGGCAACTTTTTACAGTTAAATAGAATATTATATCAATTATTTTGAAAGATAAAGAAACACTTCAATATTTATCCATTGATTTACATGCAGATGGTGTTGAAAAATTAATTATATAATGATTGTACCACAATTTGATATTTAATATTTCTTTAGTCAAATAAGCATAATTAGTGTTAATTACCATGAAAGATAAACTCACACTACATTATTGATTTGAGGAAAGAAACAACTTATTTTTTTATTCAGACTTGGCATAGAGAATATAAAGATTATATTGAAGGAAAAAAATTCACATTTACTTATCTTTTTAAATATAAAATTAAACTAGGATTAGCTTAAGTTGACGTATAGAAGATTTTCCCTGTCGTAGCAAATTAAGACAGGGTTTGTTTTTTACTAAGATCTTGGGTTCCTATAGAAGCAAGCCTCTATAGTAAGCTATATCTCCAAAGAGAAAGCTTTTGATTAAAGGGGATATTAGACTCATTTTAATTTAAAAATATAAGAAATTTTCCATAATTATTTATTTTGAATATACCAATCATACCTTCAAAATAATTATTAAATTTTATAAAAAATACATTTGGATTCATTTTATTTTATTATTAATAAGGAATATGAGATGTACAAATACTTATGGGCTTACCATGCTTGGAATGAGCTGTCAGCTAGCAATCTAATACACACGCAATTATCCTAGATGTAATGCATGATATGATTAGCTCTATCCTAAGAGAACAAAAAAATAAATCAAACTCTAATTCATGAATCAAGATGAATAATTTACACTTTATGTTTAAATTATGCTAATGAGATGACTTGTTAAAGCTTTAAATTTTATCTTATTTAATTTACCTAACTTATTTTTCTAAACACCAAAATTAGAAATTTTGGCAACATAAATAACCTATACCAATAGGTATAACATGGAATCCCCCGAACGTAAGGGGACCCCATACCTTGCCAAAGGTGGGCATAAAAGTCCTAGGCTCTACCATATGTAGCAAATGTAAAATAAGCATATATGAATGTATGAATAGGTAAAGGGGTTCGTGTCTATAGTATCTAAGGCTATATTATCCTAGAATAAGTATACATGTTCCTACAAAGTCTGGAACACACAAACCAAGAAAATTATAATGTTAGCAACTAATGTAAGCTACCACTCACATAAATGTAATGTATGAAATGATATACATAAAATAAAAAACTACATAAAAAATAATTTTTTATTAATTTATTAATTTGAATGTGAACAACAGACTCAAATTCTATGTGAAAGTAAGGTGGGTAGGATCCACCACAACAAACCTGAGTTTCTGATCCTACCATACATATAGAATCAAATATATCTGCTTAACATCTTTGAGCTCTAAGTCTCCTATAGAAAAAGAAAAAAAATTATCCTCCAAAGAAGAGGATGACTTGTTTTGGTGCCCCATTCAAGTGTATAAGCAAATATATTTAACTATTATACAACTCAGAAGCTATACAACTCAATCTATATATAATAAAAAATTTACAGGAATTTATACATATATATAATATCTCTTTAAGTGTTGCAAATCTATTTTCATGACTTATGTTTTGATGATTGACAAACACTATTGATTCTCTTGGACTGTCTGTTACTTTTAACTTTTTAGGAATCAAAGATCGGACGAACAAATGAAGCTAGTTCAAGATTGCGTAGGTTTAGGGTTGAGTCAGTCTGTACTTTGTTTTTTTCTCTTCTTAAGTCTATTTGTAATGTTCAAAGAGACTGATGTTAAGTAACCCTACACACACACACACACACTTGAGAGACTTAGAATTTCTATTTTTACTCATATCGATCAGGACGATATTTACGTCGTCCTGGACGATCGGGCTTAAAATAGAAATCTAAATAAGGATTCTTAATTAAGGCAGCCGTCATTAACAGATCATCCTGGATGATACGTGTATCATCCAGGACGATATGCTAAAAATAGAAAGAAGTTTCTGCCATAGATAATTAAGGTATTATGTATTTTTTAATAATCAGACAGGACTATCATTGATCGGCCTGGACGATATTCACAAATTATGCCTTAATTGATCAGGAAATCAAGAGAGTAATTAAGGATGATTTATACGATCATATCATCTTGGACGATCGTAAGATCGGCCAGGATGATCTATTCAAAAACCTTGGTTACTTCAGTACGATAAATATCGGCTAGCTCGAATTTAGGGCGATGCTCTGGACGATTTTCCTCTGATTTGAACTGATCGGCCGGGACGATTGTGAGATCGGCCTGGACGATCAAGCCAATTTTAAATCATCCAGTTTGCATTCAGGACGATGCTCTGGCTGATCTTTTGAGATTTGTACTGATCGGCCAGGCCGATGTCCATATCGGCCTGGACGATATTGTCGACAACTTGCAATTAATGAGCTCCTTTGAAGCTCTTCTATTTAAGAGCTCTTGTTCAATATTTTTTAATAATCTTTTGCTCCTGCCTTGACCTGAGAAGGCCTTGAGGAGAGAAAGAGAGAGAGGGAGAGAGAGAGGATCTTGTGAGGGGGAGCTTGTGAGGGGATTCATAAGGGTGCTTCAAGGATTGCTCTGCTTCTTCTTCATCTAGAGTTTCTTATCCGTGGAAGGGTCGGTAGAGGTAAGGTTTTCAGCACTAGATTGTGGTTCTCTGCCAGCTTCAGGAGGAAGAAAAAGGAGATAGGTTCTCTGCCTTGTCGGGGTGGCAAAAAGGACTTCTTTGTGAGGGCTTCTCCGCCTAGCCATGGGGCTAAAGGAGAGACACGTTTTGTCGTGAAATACTTGGAGAGTGCCTCCAAGGAGTGGATGTAGGTCAAGTTGACCGAACCACTATAAATTTATGTGTTATTGTTTTCTTTCTTCTGCACTTTAATTTTCGCATTGTTTTTGTCTTGTGGTGTGATTTGGTTTTGGTTTGTGATCTTATTTCTTTTCTTGAAAAGAATTTTTAAAAATACCCATTCACCCCCCCTCTTGGTTAGCTTGGGCCAGTTCTATAGGGCTGCGGGATTAAAAAATTTTAAGTTTAAAACTTTTTTATTTTGATCCATGGCTAACCTTGGGAATCGTAACACTACGGAAGGATATTCCATTACCCGACCTCCCTTGTTCAATAACCTACCTTTTATTTCTGAAAAACCCGCATGTCAACGTTTTTATAATCTATTGATTATCGCATGTGGATGCTTATCAAAGAAGGTTATTCTCCACCTTCTCGTGAAATTAATGGTGTTAAAACTGAAGTTGCTTTTACTGATTAGACTTTCGATGAATGAGATTTAGCTCAATTGAATGCAAAATGTTTAAACTTTTTTTTCTGTGCTTTAAAATCTGAGGATTACATGCGTGTCTCCACTTGCAAAACTGGTAAAGAAATTTGGGATAAATTGTGTATCACCTATGAAGGCACTAATGAGGTTAAACAATCCTGTTTGAATATTCTCTTGCATGATTACGAACTTTTTCGTATGAAACCTCATGAATCAATTTCTGACATGTATACTAGGTTTACTCAGATAGTTACTTCATTTTTTTTTTTGAGAAGATGCATAAAGCAATATTATTGAAATGAAAACAAAAGAAACAATCTAAACATGGTTGAGATTATCATATTCTTCCTTCACCAATTTAAAGAATGAAGGAGGAACATTATTGATAATCAAGTTATTCCAAGTAAAATCACCCAACCTAGCATGGTTAGCACAATAATCGGCTAACTTATTACAACCTCTCTTAACAAATTGAAAAATGACTTGATTGAAACTTCTAAGAAAGAAGAAATCAAGTAAATTAGGATGATTACTTACAGATGGACCAATTTTGAAAATATCTTGGATATGCTTCATGACATTGTAGTTATCTCCCTCTATAATGATGCCTTTTGCTTCATACATCCACTCTTGAGTAATCTTCTTGATAGCCAACAAAGCTTCCAATTCAAGATTTGAAATATCCCAATGTATTGTTTTGATCCCAAACGCAAATAAAAATCTAAAGAAGAGAGAGGTTATCATGTTTAGTGTTTGCCTTTGTGCTAGATTTCAAGCTGACCCTAAGGAGTCTCACCTGACTCTGTTAAGAGAATTTTTAGATACCTTTTGGGGACACAAGGCTTAGGGATTTGGTACCCTAGACACAACACTTCTTTTGAGATTATTGGATTTTCTGACTTGATTTTACAGGATGCATGGTGGATAGAAAATGCACTTCAGGAACTTGTTAATTTCATTGGACAATCTTTGGTCTCTTGTCTAGTAGGAAGCAAACTCTGTTGCACTTTCCACTGCTGAAGCTGAAGTACATCGCTCTTGGAATTGTGTGGCCCAAAGTTTTTTGGTTGAAATAATACAGGTATTGGATTTAGGACTACCTAATAGGCACCATCTCAATCTTTTGTGACAACACTAGTGCCATATTGCATCTCTAAAAATCCTATCCAACATTCAAGACTAAAGCACATTGACATTAGGCATCACTTCATTAGAGATCATGTGACTAAGGGAGAACATTGAGTTACACCATTGACAAATGAAAATCAATTGGCTGACATCTTTACTAACCCACTGGCCTTCGACACTTTCAGTTCTTAAGGACCAGATTGGGTGTGATTGACATAACTGCATGAAACTTGATCTTTTAGTTACTTTATTTTGTTTTTCATTTTTTAGTTTTTGGTGTGTTTTAATTTCTTTTGCTTTTTCTTTCTCTTACTTAGTTTTCAAAATCATCGCTGAAATGATAACATATTCCTATGCCCTTATTTTTTTTTAAATTTGTAGTCAATGTGGTTTTCATCTCTTAATCTCCTAGATGGTAAAAATATTTTTTGATTGTGGTCCTCTTTCCTAACCTATTTTAGTGGCATAGTTTTTCTTTTTAATCAAAAATCTATCTCAATTAAAGATTTTTTATGAAATTGAGAATCTTTCTTAAGCTTTGCTTAAGCAAATCCTATCTTCTATTTATTAATTATATAAAGTTTTTTTGTCAACATCAAGATCCCTCGTTACTCTTGTCTTTGATTATTTAATTCTATTTGTGGTAATTCTTCCTTATGTTAGAGAGAGAGCTCCATATTCTCTAATATCTGAGAAAGACATATTCACAACTAAGATTTTTTTTAAGAGGTTATAAAAGAGAATGTAGCCTGCAAAAAAAAAAAAATTTTGGCCAATGATGCCAACAAAAGAAGCACAAAGACGCCAAAATTGAAAATCTATAAAAAGAGTGCGCAAAGGAGCCACTCAATTGACAAAAGGCATAAAATGAAGCCACTCAAAAGCAAGCTATTCTTTCTATTTAATCTAGCTATTCTTTCTTTTAAATCTTTTAGAACTTAGAAGTTTTGATTCTCAAATGCTTGATTTCGTTTGTTTCACGATTGTGACATATTTACTTTGATCATTATTTTATAAAAATATTTTTTCTTAAACCAAGTGATGGATGATTCTTTTTCTCATATCCAATTAATTCTTTGAGTTAGGGTCAATGATTTCAAAAGATGATTCTATACCCTTAGAAAACGTTTGAGGTAAGGGTAACCATGACCGATATTCTACACTCTTTGGATTGTTGAGATTTGTTAACTCATTAACCCACAAGTTTTTAAATCAACCACATGGAATACTCTACATCATTTTCATGCCTTGTGTTTAAAATAATAATAATAATAATAATAAAATTATTTGCTATTGGTCTGTTTTGTTCCCTCCTCCTTTATGATTATGTCAAAAAGGGGGAGAAGTTTATGTTTTTATACTTATTGATCCCAAAATTTTACTGCTAACAGTCTTCGTAGTGTTTTTCCATCATAAAAAAGGGAGAGATTGTTGCAAATCTATTTTCATGACTTATGTTTTGATGATTGACAAACTACTATTGATTCTCTTGGACTGCATGTTACTTCTAACTTTTCAGGAATCGAAGATCGGACGAACAAACGCAAGCCAGTTCAAGATTGCGTAGGTTTAGATTGAGTCAGATTGTACTTTGTTTTTTTTCTCTTCATAAGTCATTTGTAATGTTAAAAGAGACTGAGTGCTATGTAACCTACACACACACTTGAGAGACTTAGAATTTCTGTTTTTACTCATATCGGCCATAACGATATTTACATCGTCCTGGTACGATCGGCGCTTAAAACTAGAAATCTAAATAAGGATTATTAATTAAGGCAGCCGTCATTAACAGATTGTCCTGGACGATACGTGTATCGGCCAAGATGATAAGCTCAAAATAGAAAGAAGTTTGCCTCCATAGACAATTAAGGTTATTCTGTATTTTTTAATAATCGGACAGGACGATCATTGATCGGCCTGGACGATATTCACAAATTATGCCTTAATTGATCAGAAAAACAAGGGGAGTAATTAAGGATGATTGATACGATCATATCATCCTGGACGATCGCAAGATTCGCCTAGGCAGATCTATTCAAAAACCTTGGTTACTTCAGTATGATAAATATCGGCCAGCTCGAATTCAGGGCGATGCTTTGGACGATTTTCCTCTGATTTGAACTGATCGACCGGGATGATCGTGAGATTAGCCTGGATGATCAAGCCAATTTTAAATCATCCAGTTTGCATTCAGGGCGGTGCTCTGGCCGATCTTCTAAGATTTGTACTGATCGGCCAGGCCGATATCCATATCGGCCTGGATGATATTGTTGGAAACTTGCAATTAATGAGCTCCTTTGAAGCTCTTCTATTTAAGAGCTCTTGTTCAACGTTTTTGAACAATCTTTTGCTGCTGCCTTGACCTGAGAAGGCCTTGAGTAGAGAAAGAGAGAGAGGGAGAGAGAGAGGATCTTGTGAGGTGGAGCTTGTGAGGGGATTCACAAGGGTGCTTTAAGGATCGCTCTGCTTCTTCTTCTTCTAGAG